>NC_090442.1:314320119-314620744 GCF_031143425.1 Pleurodeles waltl | reverse complement strand
GGCCCTTCTCAAGAAAAGAGGTATTTGTCAGGCTGTCCCCCATCCCCGGGGCTTCCTGAGCCTCGTCTTTCTGGTAGACAAGAAGGGTGGGGGATCGCGTTTGGTCCTAAATCTCAAGGAATTCAATGCCTGGCTAGTCTATCGGCATTTCAAGATGGAGGGAATCCACCTCCTCAGAGATATACTTCAAGAAGCAGATTGGTTGGTTCGACTAGACCTAAAAGACGCTTATCTAAGCATCCCTATCTTCCCTCCTCATCCGCGTTTCCTTCAGTTTCTTTGGCGAGATCAATGTTTCGAGTTTCAGGTACTACCTTTCGGGCTTTCCTCCGCTCCTTGGTGCTTTACCAAGGTAATGAGGCCTGTGGTGGAAGCCCTTCATGCCCGGGGTGTTGGCCTGATAGTTTACCTCGACGATCTGATCCTTATGGCTCAGGACCCCCTTCTCCTTCAGGTCCAGTTGGCTTGGACGATCCAACTCCTTCAGAATCTGGGGTTCATAATCAATCAACCCAAGTCTTGTCTCCGACCACCTCAACAGATCGAGTTTCTGGGCTTCCGGATAGACTCCGTGAAAGCTCAATTGATCCTTCTTCCACTGAAGGTGCGCAATATAAAGAAGGAATTGCGCCTACTCTTATCCAGATAGAAAGTGTCCTTGAGGAGCTTAGCCAGGATGGTGGGTCTTTTATCATCTTCGATCCAGGCTATTTTCCCGGGCCCCCTACACAACAGAGACCTCCAACGGCTCAAGATTTCCCATCTCCAGAAGGGTTTGTCATATACGGACATGGTACCTCTGACTCTAGAGGTCCGCTCGGAGATAGCCTGGTGGTTAGAGAGGAGCCACGAATTTCCTTCCACCCAGCGTTGTCCCACATCTCCTGATAAAAATGATACCTCACTTGTGTGCGTAGGCCTAGCGCCCGTGACAGGAAATGCCCCAAAGCGCAACGTGGACACAGCCAAATTTTTGAAGGAAAACAGAGGTGTTTTTTGCAAAGTGCCTACCTGTAGATTTTGGCCTGTAGCTCAGCCGCCACCTAGGGAAACCTACCAAACCTGTGCATTTCTGAAAACTAGAGACCTAGGGGAATCCAAGATGGGGTGACTTGTGTGGCTCGGACCAGGTTCTGTTACCCAGAATCCTTTGCAAACCTCAAAATTTGGCTAAAAAAACACATGTTCCTAACATTTCTGTGGCAGAAAGTTCTGGAATCTGAGAGGAGCCACAAATTTCCTTCCACCCAGCGTTCCCCCACTTCTCCCTATAAAAATGATACCTCACTTGTGTGGGTAGGCCTAGCGCCCGCGACAGGAAACGCCCCAAAGCGCAACGTGGACACATCCAAATTTGTGAAGGAAAACAGAGGTGTTTTTTGCAAAGTGCCTACCTGTGGATTTTGGCCTCTAGCTCAGCCGGCACCTGGGGAAACCTAGCAAACCAGCACATTTTTGAAAACTAGACACCTAGGGGAATCCAAGATGGGGTGACTTGTGGGGCTCGGACCAGGTTCTGTTACCCAGAATCCTTTGCAAACCTCAAAATGTGGCCAAAAAACACTTTTTACTCTCATTTCGGTGAAAGAAAGTTCTGGAATCTGAGAGGAGCCACAAATTTCCTTCCACCCAGCGTTCCCCAAAGTCTCCCGATAAAAATTGTACCTCACTTGTGTGGGTAGGCCTAGCGCCCACAAAAGGAAATGGCACAAAACACAACGTGGATACATCACATTTTTTCACAGAAAACAGAGGTGTTTTTTACAAAGTGCCTACCAGTGGATTTTGGCCTCTAGCTCAGCCTGCACCTGGGGAAACCTAGCAAACCAGCGCATTTTTGAAAACTAGACACCTAGGGAATCCAAGATGGGGTGACTTGTGGGGCTCTGACCAGGTTCTGTTACCCAGAATCCTTTGCAAACCTCAAAATTTGACCCAAAAAACACTTTTCCTCTCACTTAGGTGACAGAAAGTTCTGGAATCTGAGAGGAGCCACAAATTTCTTTCCACCCAGCGTCTCCCCAAGTCTCCCGATAAAAATGGTACCTCACTTGTGTGGGTAGGCCTAGCGCACACAAAAGGAAATGTCCCAAAGCACTATCTGGACACATCAAAATTATCAAATACAAAACTACCTTTTTTTTTGCAGGGAGGGACCTGCATTTTTGGTCCTGGGCTCAGCAGACTTCTAGGGAAACCTACCAAAATTAGAAATTTCTGAAAACTAGACACCCGAGGGAGTCTAGTGAGGTGTGACTTGCGTGGATCCCCCAATATTTTCTTACCCAGAATCCTCAGCAAACCTCAAATTTAGCTAAAAAAATCACATTTTTCCCACATTTCTGTGTGGGATCACCGCACTGGGACACATTTCATACCACCCAATATTCCCCTCAGTCTCCTGGTAAAAATTATACCTCATTTGTGTAGGTGGGCCAAGTGCTTGTGAAAGGGAAGAGCCAAAAACATGTTGATATTGAGGGGGAACAAAAGGGGTCCAAAAGGGCAGTTTGCAAAAAACACATTTTTAGGCTGACAACTGCAGCAGAATTTGTATCGGTATAGATGAGATAATGCTGGGTGGTAGGAATTTTGTGGATTCCTGCAGATTCCGGAAGGTTCCACCACAAAAACGTGGGAAAAATGGGTGATTTCCAGCAAAGTTGGAGGTTTGCAGGGGATTGTGCGTACAAAAATGGTGCGGGTGCATGTGAAACACACCACCCTGGAATCACACAGATGTTTATTTTTCAGATGTGTCTAGGTCTTGTGGATTTTTCTACATGGCAGCTTCCCAAAGTCCATAAAGTGCAGCCCTCACCATTCCAAGTGGGACGATTTTGAGAGTAAGCCAAGTTCTCATGGCTCAAATGTAAAACTAAAATCCCAAATAATAAAATGTCTTCTTGCTTGCTGTGGGATAAGATGTTTTAGAGTGCAGGGGAGAGCTGAAAGACCAGGCCCATACTGGTTGGTAGTCACCACCCCAATATTTTTAGTTTTTTTTAATTCCCTGGCATCTAGTAGACTTTCTGCCCCCCGGGGTGTGGATCAGGGGTAATTGCCCCATCTGCCCACTGGTGGGCAGAACAACTTTGGCCCCATTTATTTGGGGTGGGGGTATGGCCATACCCCCACCCTCTTATTTTTTAAAAGAAAACTTCCCTGGCCTCTGGTGGGCTTTCTGCCCCCTTGGGGGCAGATGGGCCTTCCAAAAATAGGCCCATCTGCCCCCAATGGGGGGCAGATATGGCCAACAGTAATGTGCCCCCATTGGGGAGCGACCCTTACCCAAGGGGCTGCCACCCTAAAGAAAACACACACACCAATCCCTGGTACCTCAGTGGTTTCTGCCCCCATGGGAGCAGATTGGCCTAACAAAAATCGACCGAACTGCCCCCAAGACGGGCAGAAACGGTCTAAATACAATTTGCCCCCAGGGGAGCGATCCTTGCCTAATGGGTCGCTCACCATCTCTAAAAAAATAAAACACAAAAGAAATGTGCCCTGGTGCCTAGAGGTTTCAGGGGGGCAGAAATGGCCTAAAATAAATTTGCCCCCTCACCCCCCAACTCCCCCAGGGAGCGGCCCTTGCCTACGGGATCGCTCTCCTTGCGTGACATTGGCGCAAAAAAAAAGATCCCCGGTGCTTAGTTGTTTCTGCCCCCCTTGGGGGCAGATTAAACTAAAATCCGCTGATCTGCCAAATGGTCTAAATACAATTTCCCGCCCAGGGGAGCGACCCTTGCCTAAGGGGTCGCTCCCCATCTCTAAAAAAACAAACAAACAAACAAAAAACAAAAACACAAAAAAAAATATGCCCTGGCGCCTAGAGGTTTCTGCCCCCCCGTAGGCAGATTGGCCTGATAACAATAGGCCGATCTGCCCCAAGCGGGGGCAGAAATGGCCTAAAATAAATTTGCCCCCCAGGGGAACGACCCTTGCCTAAGGGGTCGCTCCCCTTGCGTGAAATTCACAAAAAAAAGCAAAAAACTCCTTAGTGTCTAACGGTTTCTGTCCCCCTTGGGGGCAGATTGGCCTCATAAAAATAGGCCAGTCTGCCCCCCAGGGGGGCAGAAATGGCCTAAATATAATTTGCCCCCTAGGGGAGCGACCCTTGCCTAAGGGGTCGCTCCCCACCTCTAAAAACAAAAACAAAACAAAAATAAAAAAAATGATCCCTGGTGCCTAGAGGTTTCTGCCCCCCACCCTCTGGGAGCAGATGAGCCTAATAATAGGCTGATCTGCCCCCAGGGGGGGGGGCAGAAAAGGCCTTCAAAAAAATGCCCCCTCTGGGAGCGACTCTTGCCCAAGGGGTCACTCCCTCATGCCAATTTTAAAAAAATAAAAAAAATCCCTGGTGTCTAGTGGGCGTTTTAGCAGCCGGATTGCTTGCAATCCGGCTGCTAAAACCCTGAGAGAGACTTCAAAGGGAAGGAAATTCCTTTCCTTCCCTTTGAAGCCTCTCCGGCGTGATCGGAAGAGAAATGCTTTTGCTTGCAGTCAAGTGGGTACTCCATGGTCCTAGGTTCTGTCCCATTGGTGATGTTTATGTTATGTTTTTTGCTCCCATTGGCTAGCCTGTTGCTAAGCCTCATGGGATATGTAGTTCTTGACTGCTGCTGTTTTATTAAAGCTTGAAAAGAATGCATAAAACTCGCCTCTGTGTCTTAAAAAAAATTAAGACTTTCCTTCATAGTTAACTAGGAAAATCTACACTTTAACGTATAAAAGATTAATTCCTACCCTTTATTGTTATTCTTTATGCATGCTGTGGATACAGATTTTATGGCTATAGTTCCTCTCCTAGGTAATGACCAGAAACAAGCATGAATTACAGTTTTGGTCCCACATGGTTTGGTAGTTTAGAATGTCTTCTTCTGAAGGTCTTTGTTCTTGACCAGGAAAGTTGGCGGAGTTCCAGGTCCTGTTTGTGACCATTCAGACTTGTTTGATCAGAGATTTATGGAGTTTGACTTTTACTTCAGCCTTTGCAAAGAAAGAGGAGGTTAAGATGGTGGCAGTGACTATTGAAGGGCTAGACGGTTGGGGATTGGTCCATGTGATTCACAAACTGGGGTTGATGGGATTTGTAGTTTTATTGCAGTTTTTAGGTCTCGGCTCTAGACACGCATGCGCATCTCGAACCGAGACTGATGTAATCTACATCGCGGGCTTCAGTCTGCCCACAGCCACCCAAATTGCTGGCACCATCGTCGCTCTATTTTGTGACATCCCCATTCGTGAAGGGCATGCATACGTCATGCCTCTTACGATGCTTAGCCCTCCCCGAGCGTAAAGCCAAACTACTTTTTAACCTTATGCAGTGGCCATTTATCCTCAATTTGAGGAATACTTTTTTCTTCATAAAATGGGTGACCAGTTCACCACACGTTAGGAGCACTTGTGTGTTGAAATGTTATTGCAGTTTCATATACTTTTGCATATTTACTGACACTTGTGCTTTTTTTTGCTTAACTTGTCCAGCTTTTCAAGCCCTCTTCAGGAGCGCTGTTTTCATTAGCTCTGAGTGTTGGTTGGAAAGTGTTGTTTTTTCCACCTCCTACTGCCCTTTCTCCCTGTTGCTTCCAGCGCACTGCTCCCGTAGTTGCAGCTTGATCGTCCCACCCGCCATCCAGAAAAGAAAGCTAAGGCACAGCTATAGCTGATAGCACCATGGCACTTTATATATCCCAATGCTTTACATTTGTTTCTCTCTTTTTTTCAACTGTGACCACAGTGCAGTGAATACATCTATGCTGAAAAGTATCTTTCATCCATGTTGCTGACTCCACGCTCCTACCCCGTCATCGTTGCTTGATGGTCCAGACAGCCTGCTGAAACAAGCATTTTCAATGCAATGGGTCTCGCGTTTGTTCGAGTTAGAGCTATTAGCGTTGTAAAGCAAAAAAAAACGCAGCACGATCGCACTATGTAAAATGCAGCGGATTGGCAACTGGAGACCATCCAGGTGTCACTTGGAGAAATCTTCAGATCCTGAAGAAAACCAGAGCAGGAAGACAGCAGTCCAGAAGTGGGAGAAGTAGGAGAAGAATATCTGGCATCATCCTGAGGAAGGAGACAATGCTGGGTTCGCTGGGAGGGAAAGAAAAAACATGTTAGTAGTAACAGAGTGGGATAATACTCGCCTCCGTGTCTTTAATAAAATTAAGACTTTCCTTCATAGTTTACTAGGAAAATTTACATTTTACGTCAAGACTGGAGGCTTTTATTGTGCTAGTTTAAAGCATATCAACTACAAGAGAAGTTGCAGTTTTAACAGGTTTACAATAAAACGTTCTAAATACATTATCGTTAGACCAATCAGCAGACCTTAGAATGTCCTCTAGGCTAGAGCCTATCGAAAAGGCTTTAGAAGCCATGGTACCTCTGGAGGAATTGGCCCCGAAGGTGGAAATATAGATTCCGGCTAAGGACATAACCCACTTAACCCAACCAGCCAAGGTAGTAGAAGAAACTGGTTTATGGGGTTCTCGAAAAGAAATGAGGAGTTGGTGGAGGGAGGACATTCTGAGGTGGAGAGTACGTTTCTTGTATTCCTTTAAACATAGACATACACAAAGTTTCAGTTTATTAGGAAAGAAAGGATAAAATACTGAGTGCAGATTGTTTTTTGTACGTTTGGTAGTGTGAAATAAAACTGTGGGCATAAATTGGCGAGAAGAAACCTTAAGGGATTTGACATCAGACACACGTTTAATGGCTATAAGGCACAATAACATGGTCAGCTTTGCTGATAGCATTTTTAAGGAAAGGTCTGAATTCTCTGGCCATGAGAGGAACAGATTTAAAACTAATGAAACATTCCACAGAGAGGTGTATTTGGAAGAAGGCGGTTTGGAAAGTTTTAATCCCTTTAGTAAATGGCAGACTAGGGGATGTTCTCCGACAGGTTTGCCGTTGATGCGTTGATGATGCATGGAAATAGCTGATCTGTAGAGATTTTTGGTTCTATAGGACTTACCTGAACTGGCTTTAGCGGCCAAATAGTTAATGATAACATTTGTATTGGTTGAAAAGGGATCGATACATTTTCCCCCACACCAGCTAGACCAAAGAGACCAAGCTGATTTGTAAGCTTTTCTTGTGCCGGGAGCCCAGGCATTGTTGATAAATTCTGACTGCCGAAATAACGGTGGTTTGTTGGGACATCCTGAAACCCTCCAGGCTGATAGGATTAGGGACTTGTTGAGAATAAGGTTGTGGGGAGACCCCGAAGGGTCTAAAAGAAGAAAAGGGAAAGTCGGAAGGAAGAGAGGAAAGTCTGCTGCTAACTCGAGGAGAGGGGGAAACCAGACTTGAGACTGCCAGAATGGGGTCACTATGACTAAAGAGGCTTTCTGGCATCTGACTAGACCTAAAACTCTGTTGATTAAAATGAAAGGAGGGAAGACATAGTAGATTGACGGAGACCAGTCTTGAAGGAACGCATCTGTTGCCATTGTTAGAGGATCTGGACGCCAACTGAAAAAGCGTGGTAATTGAGAATTAGGCCAGGAGGCAAAGAGGTCTATAATGAAAGGACCCCATTTGTTCAGAACAATTTGAAAAAAGACAGAGTTATGAAGTTTCCAATCGCTGTAATCCCTGAGGTGGCGGGAGTGCGATCTGCTATGGAATTTTGGGAGCATGGGAGGTACTCCGCTAGAAGAGAAAACTTGTGGGACAGACAGAACCTCACATGTCATGTTTAAGGCTATGGGGAACCAAGGCTGAGCCCTCCATAATGACGTGACCAGAACAATCTCGGCCTTCTGGCGTCTTGTCTGAGCCAATACCCTGGGAATCATGCTGAATGGGGGAAAAGCATATCCCAGGAGAGGCGACCAATCCTGCAGGAACACATCTGTTGCCAGAGCCTCTGGATCCAGACGCCAGCTGAAAAAGTTTGGAAGTTGACGATTGAGCAGTGATGCAAATAGGTCCACTGAACATGGGCCCCATCTGCAATTGAGAAGGAAGTAAACCATCGGGTGTAACCTCCAATCGCTGAAATCCCCAAAGGTGGTGAGAGTGCCAATCCATCACCGAATTCTTTGATCCCGGCAGATACTTCGCTATGAGAGAAATCCAGTGCTGCAGACAAAAATGCCAAAATTCCTTGGCAATCTCCACCAACATCCGGGACCTCATACCTCCCAGCCTGTTGACATACCTGACTGCTGAGATGTTGTCCATCCGCAGTAAGAAGCAGCAGTCCGTCTTGGACGGGGATAGACTCTTGACTGTAAAGGAGCCCGCTAGAAGCTCCAGGCAGTTGATGTGGAGCTGAAGTTCCTGCTCCGACCAACGGCCACCTGTGGAGAGAGACCCACATCTGGCTCCATATCCCCACCTGCTGGCATCCGACTCCAAGATAATGTTGGGGCATTGCCAAAAATTGCCCTGCAATTCCAGGCTTCGATGTGGGCTAACCACCAATTCATCTCCAGCCTGGCTTCTGAGGAGAGGTGAATCAGTTCTGAATAACTCAACCCTTTCTGAAGGTGTTGTATCTTGAGGCGTTGAATGACCCTGTAATGGAGGGGACCTTGAAAAATAGCCTGGGTGGAAGAGGCCAGAAGGCCCCCAATCCGAGCTACTGACCTCAATGATATTGTCTGGCCTCGCAGTGCAGCTCTCAATTCCTTCTTGATCGACTGGACTTTTTTCGACAGAAGAATCAATTGGCAAAGCACCAAATCTATCCGGAATCCCAAAAATTCCATCTGCCGGGAGGGAACCAGACAGGATTTCAGTTGATTGATGATGAAACCCAGACCCTGCTGAATTTGAATTGTCCAAGACAAATGCAGGGATGCTGTCTGAGGATCCAGGGCCATAATGAGGATATCATCGAGGCAGATGATTAACCTGACACTGCAAGCCCAAAGAGCCTCTACCAATGGTCTCATCAGCATGGTGAAACACCATGGAGCCGAGAAGAGAATTAAAGGAAGGACCTTGTACTCATAACTTTGACTGAGCCAGTAAAACTGAAGAAAACGCCTGTGGGGAGCAAAAATGGGAACTGAAAGGTATGCTTCCTTCAGATACAGCCAGACCATCCAGTCCCCCTCCTGCAGTAGGTCTCGAAGAAGATGAATATCTTCCATCTTGAAATGCCGATAGACAATCCAAGAATTGAAAGTCTTTAGGTTGAGCACAAGGCAAGATCTGCCTCCTCTTTTGCTGACCAGAAATATAGAACTGATGAATCCCCTGAGATGGGGAGAAGAAACACATATGGCGCCTTTTTGCCTGAGAGCGGAAATTTCCTCTGAGATGAGGTCTCGATCTTTTTGGGAAAAATATATTTCCTGAGGAGGATCTGTCTGTATCAGAGAGTTGTAGAACTCCATCTTGTACCCCATGAGAGAGTCGATAACCCAAGGATCCTGAGTCAGCGTTCTCCAGTTGTGAATAAACATTCTGATCCTGCCCCCCAAAATCACCTTTGATAAAGGAATGAGACTCACCAGAATATCCTGGTTCAGAGTTGTTCCTCTGTTGGCTCCTGCTGTAACCTCTGCAGAAGCGTTGGCGACCTCCACTATTCCTGGTGGGGTAGAAAGTTTGATCAGATTGCTGGTCCTGCCAACCTCCTGGAGCGATTAAAATTTTCTCTTTGGGAGCCCTTGTACACACCTCGGCCTGACGAATGGGCTCTATATTGTCCGGCCCTGTCAAAAACGTGGTAACGGAAGACCTTTTTCAAAGACAAGTGCGCCTTGTCTAAGATGGTATACGTCGCTGCAAACTTGTCCAGGCCCTTCACAAATGGCCCACCAAATAGGAAACCCTGCGCCACCGGACCTGCCTCTGAGGAAGCTAGGTCGTTGAGCTTAGGGTCTATCCGCATTAGGATAGAGCACCTTCATTCAGTTGAAATCGCAACATTGGCGTTGCCCAGCTGGCAGATGGCACGCTGTGCCCATCCAATGAGGACGTCTGGGTCCACTGTCGCCCCAGATTCGTTAGCCTGGACCACCATCTCCAGGATCTTAGTTAAGGGGCCCGAAATATTCAGCAATCTATCTTGACAGGACCACCAGGCCCTGTTCAGCCCTTTTTTGGGGTCCTTGGCCCACTTCTTCATAAAAGTCACCATGGTGGGATCCTCCTCTGGCGTATCGGAAACATTGCTCTCCAGGTCTGGTCGAGGACACTCCGACCTGAGCCTCAACCTGACGTCCTTGTAGAAACCCTGTCGGAGGTGTGACTGGACATAGCTAGCCACCTCAGGGAAGGGCATTCAGTTGGTGGAACGTGGGTGAACAATCTACGTAGGATTGAAAGCTAGCACCTTGAGAGGCGCCTGGTGGACTGATCCATGGTCCAGACACTTCCTCTTGCTGGGGCCAGGTTTTTCCTCCTGGTCTCTATCTGAGGTCTCCTGAGAGGAATCAGAACCGGCCCATTCAGAGTTATACGAGGAGGGCTTTTGGGTACAAGGGTTACTGTAGCCATGTTCATCCAGAACAGTAGATGACAACCGCTCGAAGGCCACCGAGGGTGCCCTCTTCTTAGCTTTGGATTTCCATCTGGAAGGCTTAGTCTGCTGTGGAGGTGTCTCTGCAGTGGCCGCAATTGAAGGCAACCAGCTCTGCTGGGGCACAAAACCCTTAAGGTGTGACATCAGGGGGCTGAGGGCTTTGGCCAAAGACTTGTTCACAGAAAACTGGACATTGGAATCCAATGCCTTTACCAGACTCTCTTACCCAAACTGCTCCTCATAGGTGTCAGAGTTAGCCATATCGCAGACTAGAGGGGGCAACCCCTCAGCAAGGGCAAACAGTCTGTGAACTGTATGGTGGGGAAGTGCAACGCCAGCAGGCGCAGACAATATAAAGTATGGAGGGAGGCGCCTGCAAGCACTCTAGGCAGAGACTATGCACGATTTATACAACCCTGGACACTCTCTGATGCCTAAGTGCGTAGGGAGCCCGGTAGCACAATTTTATGAATAGTTTCACCCGAAACCGCTGCTCCTAGCCTCTAGGGCACACTGGGATTGTTGTATTCCCTTCAAAATCCGCGTTCAAAAGACACGTGGTGAAAATGCGCATGCGCGCAAGGGCTACAGTCCTGAAGGACTAGAAGGGGAATTAGCAGCCGGCTCAATATGGCTGACGCTCCCTCTCCACAAAAAAAGAGGCATGCGACAGCCGTCGTAGCCTCGGTGGCCGGAGCACTCCCCTGTAAAAGGTTACGAGATAACAATAAATTATAGTGCCGGTCGTGAGGTGCGCATTGTTGGCAACATGTGTTGCTGATGGCTCACAAGCCGGTGTCGTCAGCAACACTGTTGCCACAGAATCAAGCAACAAACAATGCAATGCTGACGGCCCGTGATCCGGCGTCAACAGCAACATAACCAACAGAAGTACACAAAGCGATTAGTACAATGCACGCACCAGAGAATAAACAAAAGTGACTTACCTGTCTGCCGAGCATCAAAGAAAGAGGAGGTTAAGATGGTGGCAGTGATTATTGAAAGGCTTGATGGTTGGGGATTGGCCCATGTGATTCACGAACTGGGGTTCGTGGGATTTGTAGTTTTATTGTAGTTTTTCTTTATTGTATCTGATTGGCTGCTGTATTATGTGTAGTAAAGAAAGGGAAGCATAATCAGAGCCTCCGTCCCTGATATAGAATTGGCAGTGATCCTGTGGGCCACTGCTTACTGTACCTGATTTATTTTTCAGAATTTACAAAGGAGAAGCGGTCATTTAGCACCCAGCTTGTTAGATTGTAGCTGATAAAATCATTGATTCATCAGGGCCTGAATCACAATTTAGATTTGTAATTTATTTGTAAGTCCATTTATGAATATGAAAACACTTTTTTAGATTTTTAGGGTAGCAGACCCTCATGTAGGATTTACAACAGTTTTGTATATCAAGCTCTTATGTATGTAAAAGCAGAGCGGGATGTGGGCCCTGCTGGCTAGAGTGGCCAACCAGTGCCTTAACTAGGTAGGTACTCACAGGTACCGAGTAGCAAAACGTTTTAATTTTCTCCCCTTGAGTATCGGAATTTCTCCTCGGGCAAGAGGAGTGCCAGTACTCATAGGAGCCAGGCATTAACTTGGATGGTGCTCCTCTTGTTATTTCACACCTCATCGGCACTTTCAAAACTGATTCACAGTGAAAGTCAGGGCTGAGCTGGCACAACAGCACCAGAAAAGTAGCCCTTGACTCCTTAGCACAGCAATTTGCATGTGCTACTTACTCTGCAAATCTCAGGGCAGGGGTGTGGTGGCAGGTTGTTTGGCTCACCCTTTGATCTTGCAAAGTGGAGGGTTGAGAGGTTTTGGAAATGGCCCTTTCTGCAGTGTTTCCCCCGATGTTTTGCCTCTGACCGTTTTTTTAATCCTGTGCTGAATTTCGTTTTTGCTGGCTTTAGGACTCTGGGCACTTTACCACTGCTGACCAGTGCTAAAGTGCAAGTGCTTTCTGTCTAAATTATATTGGTAATTGGTTTACCCCTGATTGGTATATATGATTTACCAGTAAGTCCCTACTAAAGTCCACTGTGTGTGTCCACGGCCTGTAAATCAAATGCTATTAGTGGACCTGCAGCACTGATTGTGTCACCCACGAGTAGCCCTGTAAACATGTCTCAGACCTGTCACTCCAGTGTCTGCATGTGCAGTTTTTACTGCCAGTTTGACCTGGCAAGTGAACCAACTTGTCAGGCCCAAACCTTCCCTTCACCCCTAAGATAGGCCCAAAGCAGCCCCATGGTCATGGTGCAGTGTATTTAAAAGGTAGGACATGTACTGTTGTGTTTTACATGTTCTAATAGAGAAATACTGCTAAATTTGTTTTTCACTATTGCAAGGCATATCTCTCCCACAGGTTAACATGAGAATTGCCTTGAAATATCTTTCAAGTGTAATTTCCCATTGGGAGCAGATAGACAATTGCCGTTTAGGGTCTCTGAACTCATATTTTTAAAATGCATCTTTTGGTGAAGTTGGTTTTTAAATTGTAAGTTTGAAAATGCCACTTTTAGAAAGTGGGCACTTTCTTGCTTAACCATTCTGTGCCTCTACCTGGCTGTGGAATACACATCTGGGTCAGGATGGCAGTTGGGCTATTTGCGTATTCACTCTAGACCAGTCGTCTCCAAACTTTTTAATGCCACGCCCCCCCAGTTGAAAAATAAAAATCATTGGGCCCACCTCAGAACTTTTCACAATTATTTCATAAAGATGGCAATGTTTAAATATGTCCAGATGTATTTAAACATTGCAGTTAAGTACTGTTACCTTTTCTTAAAAGTGCAATAACATGTTTCTGCTTTAAAAAAACACTATTATCTGTGTAATGCCTCTTTTGGCCAGAGCCTGGCGCCACCCCTGGGATCACTCGAGGTTTCCCCTAGGGGTCTTGAGGAAGAAAATCAACACATCGGATTGCCATGGCTGAAAATCGACTAATCGCTGGGCTTGTGGCAGGAGCATTGACACAGCGTCTGCCATGCAGCTGAAGAATCGACGCAGCACCTGCCTTGCAGTGGAAGGATTGATGCAACGCCTTTAGGACCGACACAGAGCCTGTTCCACTGCAGGTCTATCATCCTTGTGCATATGGGTTTTCCCACGCCTTGTCCCTGGACATCATTTTTGTGTCAACCATGCACCGCAGCAAGGAACCTAGGCTGCAAGACCGGAAACAGATGCGTCATCTCTCCTGCGAGAGAAGCAAGGCATCACTTCCCCTGCCAGTAAGGAACTGACACATCATCTCCCCTGCCAGTAAGGAACCAACACACCCCTCTCCTGTGAGAAGAGAATCAATGCATCACCTCCCCTGTCAGTAAGGAACAGACGCATCACCTCCCCTGCGCAATAAGGAACTGACCCATCACTTTGTTTTCCAGCACCTCACCTCCTCTGTGGCTCGCATCATCTTTGTTTTTGACACATCACAGGTACTGAGTGTTACAAAGAGAAAACCGTTGATTCCTCTGGCTTAAGACTCTTTGCAACTTTTTAAAAGTGATATCTTTGCTTGTGTATGTTGGACTTTTATTGTTTTGGTCTTGTTTAAATATTGGCTATTTTTCTAAACTGGTGTTGAGTGTGTCTGTTTTGGTTTCACTGTGTTACGGTGTGTGTGTGTGTTACAAATACTTTACACATTGCCTTTGAGATAAGCCTGGCTGCTTGAGCCAAGCTACCAAGGGGGTGAGCAGAGTTTATCTTAGGTGTGTGACTCCCTTACCCAGACTAGAGTGAGAGTCCATACTTGGACAGGGTGTAAACTGACTGCCAACTAAAGACCCCATTTCTAACAACAGTGACTGTAAAACCTAATTGCAGGGGTGTGGGGTGCATTCTTCAGAGCAGTACAGCATTTTAGCATGCCTAATGTTTTAAATGACTGAAAACCTCTGGTCATCAACGATTTATATTAAACATTATTACTTAAGTGTAAATGCCTACCCTCTCTAACAATTTTCTGATCAACCCCAAAGAAAGAAAGACCTAAAAGGCAACACATATATATATTTGTAACTTTTTACAGAGTGGTTTGGCGCATTTAAAACCCACAAGTACTTGTTTTGTATGAGAAACTAGACATAATCAAAATGTGGAAGGAGGCTCCATGTAATCTTTGACCTTTTCTGACAGCTATGGATTTTAGCTGGCAATGCTTTTGGATTCTGAGATTTGTAGTTTTCTTTTCTCATTATAAGTAATCCTTTCAAGGTATTGTTTTTGGCATAGGCCCTCTTCATTCATCTAGTCTGGCAATTAATCCTTCTATCTCTTGGCATCACATTTAAATAACCGATAAGATAAATCCTGGTATGCATCCTCCACACTAGAGACCCTTCTGATGCCTGAAGTGGAAACATTATGCAGGAGATTGTTAATGCACTTGCTAGAAAGTTCTGTGTCCATTCTAATCAAACGTTCATTCACCATAAAATTCCCTTCAGGACAAATGTGTCTGTTGGTAAGCACAGCATGCAGCATATTTGTTTTTATGTAGATAGCCCAGCTGGTTATGGTTTTTGTTGCAGAGTATTGCCTACAGGTCACAAGTTAAAATCCTTGTCATATAGCTTAGTGAGTTATGACCATGCATCAAGAAGCTGCATGTAAAGGACAAGACATACATTTGGAGCCTTACTGTTTTTTCCTATTTGTTTTGTTATTATAAGGTTGCTATAAAAAAGGGTTAATTTGGGTGATAATAAACACTTATTAATAATGCTGTGTAAATGGTTATTCGTGTTGTAACTATTGTATAGATACTTATGACTTTCTTACAATGCATGCAGATTTCTTGCATACAGAGCTTGGAAATGTCAAAGATCTAGGCCTGCCCTTAGTACCACCCTTATGCTTGCCCCACACTCCACCCCTGTTTACCTCTCCTGTTGGTGAGTAACTGCACTTCTGATTTTCCATTTAAAGTACTGTAACACAATTTGTAACACAGGGAACCAGGTTTGAATCCCGGCCTCAGGTCAGCATTCTGAGACTTTGGGTAAATGACTTAGGCGTTCATTATCAACACAGCGGTAAACACCGCTGACCGCCGTGGCGACGGTGAACAGAAGACCGTCATTGGCCGTGAACAGAAACCCACCATATAAGGAACCAAAAATCTTATTCCGACAAAAATCACCAGATCACCTGTCTCTGTCAGGACCTTGTCGGTGGAAATGCTGGACCTCCCATCCCACCACCGCCGAGCACACCGACACCCGCTCTCCAAATAATGATGCCCAAATCCCCTTGGCGGTCAGTGGAAGCCGAACGACCATTGGCGGTGCAGACCGCCACGGGCGGCAAGTGGATCCAACAGTAAGAAGTGTACACATTGGATAAGTTAGAAACCCACACACCTAACACACATCCACCACACCATAAAACACCCATAGACACACCCCACAATCCTTTGCAACAAAAGCAGGCCAACGAAGACAGAGATCACCAGAAGTAGACACCGCACACAACAAACCACAATACCAACACCCAACCACACAAGAGCACCCTCACCGAGAACTACACCAGGCACCATTCATGAGACTCACCATGGCACCCCCCAAACACCCACGCTTCACAGAAAGAGAGCTAAGGACCATGGTGGATGAGATCCTGAAGGTCGAGCCACAACTATTCGGGGCTCAGGTGCAGCACACACCCATCGCAAGGAAGATGGAGCTATGGCAGACCATTGTCAACAGGGTCAATGCAGTGGGACACCATCCATGCACCAGGGACGACATCCGCAAGAGATGGAATGACCTGCGGGGGACGGTCAGGGCCATGGCATCCAGGCACCACATTGCAGTGCAGAAGACTGGGGGAGGACCACTACGAACTACAACGACTGGGAGGAAAAGGTACTGGCCATTCTGCACCCTGAGGGCCTCACTGGACTCACTGGAGGAATGGACTCGGGTAAGCCATCTACAATTACCCCATATCCATCACACCTGGAATGCATACACCACCCCAACCTTCCAAAAGCCGCCAGGACCACTACCCCACCCAGCCCACAGGCACTGAATCCACTACCGCTGCATGCCTACAAACTCACTAACAGACCCATATCCCTCCCACCGTGTACAGCCACCCACCCCTGCAAGGAATCACAATGGCCTATAACACCTACAATGCACCTCCACATCCTAAGCTAAAAGCAATGTTAACCCTACTAAAGCATCCTGTATGGCCCCAAAGTGTGTAAGCTGCACAAACCCCCCCAGGCGGCTGCCCCCCATCCAACCATGCAAATGTAACAGACATGTCAATTTCCCCTACAGGCACCACCACCCATGCCACCCTGAGGGACAGGACAAGGAGTGGCAGTACCCCAAAGGAGACAGAGGCACCTCACAGGACACTGGGGATGGAACCCTGGACACTGATGACAACCATCGTCAATGCCATCCAGGGGCCAGCATCAGAGATGCAGCAGACCAATGCCTATCTGGATGGCATTCACGGTGCTGTGTCTGGCCTACAGAGATCTTTTCAGGCTCTGGCCTCCTCTTTGAATGCAGCCAGTGTCCCTGGTCATTCCATCCCCCCTCCAACCTCCTCTACCCCTTCCAGCACCCCACTCCCTTCACCTGTCCAAAGCACACAAACTAACATGCAGGCACACACCTCAACACACAAGAAGCACACTTCAAAACACAAGCACCACACGTTCACACAGCCAACATACACATGCACACACAGCAACATCCACTTCCCCCCAGTGTGCCTACCTCTTCCGCCTCCCTGTCTGTCCCCTCTACATACACACCCCCAGGCACTGCACCTTCATTCGCTATTCCTGCAGGCACCACAATAGCACACATCCATACATGCACCGCAGACACCACACCTGCACTCACCACAACTACTTTAGTTGACACATGCAGCACACTCACCAGACTTGCAGACATCCAAACAACATACATTCACACTGGCAGCCTGTCTTGTCCCACTGTGTCCACCCCCAGCCTCCAAAAACACTCAAACGCACCAAAACACCCACCCATCACACATCCACCACACCTCAGCATACTGTCCAGTCACCTGCACCCACAACACCCACACCTGCACCCACAACACCCACACCTACACCACTTACGACCACATGCTCTACCTCCACTCCCACGCCTTCCTCCAGGCCCAACCCAATTGCACCAAAGAAACATTTCCTCTCCCGTGCTGACCTATTCCAACCCACTGGCCCACCCCATCTTGTCCCTAAACATGCACACCTTCTTGCCCTTTCCACTCCTTCCACGTCACAGCCCGCCCCTGTCTACCCTTCACATTCCTGTGCCCCTTCCCCAGAGAGGAAGAAGCCCCGTGCTGAGCCCATTCCATCTGGCTCCACCTGGTCCAAGCACACTCCCCCACCTTCCAAGGCCAAACCCAAACCCCCTCCAACTTCCGAACGCAAATCCAAGCCCCACCCCGTCACAAATCCCCACCCTCTGCCCCTGAGGTGCCTGGATGCCCCATTGTTGCCCCTATGAGGTGGAGTACCGTAGCACTTGTGGGAGTCAGGTTGGGGCCATTGTGGCCATGGCACTTCTGGCACTATGGACTGGCCATTGGCCTTGTTTACAATTTGTTTGCTTAATGAGCTGAAATAAATGTTCTTGTATGGCCTGTGTTGTTTGCAGGGTGTGTAATTCCTTTAGTCAGATGCACAGGACATATTGTTAGGGGTCAAGAACAACACGTTTTCAGGATTATTTTGTCTAGTGGACAAGTAGACACAAACCCTTATAGCACAAAACCTTTGGCTGTCATTTTACAATTTCCGATACGCTTGTGCTTAATTTGCAATCTAGGCACTGGAACAGAAATATTATCAGAGTTTATGTACTGGAACATTTTGTTATATTGAGTCAATGCTTAAAAGTAAATGTGCCAAAGCATTTCACAACAGCTTCCTCAGAAACTAAAGTAAGGAGACTAATGGTACAGTCAGAACAGTTGTGCATTCTAAAATCTTCTATAATTAGAAGTCCAGCTTAACAAAAATACTGTAATATTCAGACCTCCTATTGTGGTCAAAAAGCTGCCATAAAGAGAGGCCCTTCATAAACGGTGATGGTGAATATTCAAATATTTCACAGAATAGTTCACTCGTATGTTCAGTGTTCGGTATAATCAGAAATGTGACATAATCAGAGAATTCCTAGAATCAAAAAAAATTGACATAATATGAACACGAACCCTGACATAATCAGAAATGACATTATCACAGCTCAGAAATGAGAAAGGCATAAGTTGTCACCTCACTGCATGGCATCAAATGAGACAAGTGGATTTTTAGACTGGCCAGGTAGATTTATGAAGTATTCTCTTTCTTGGACAAGTAGATATTTCACACAATTCCACAGTCTTACCCTGTTCTGCCCTGTTCTATGATCTAGCCCTGGTCCTGAGGCAAAATCAAGTTCAAGAGCAGTGGGTGGAAAACCTACTTGCAGACCCAGTTGGTGAACTGATGAGTGGCACTGACACATTTGCCTCTGTAAAGACTTATCTATTTCCTTTCTTGTGGATGTTATTGGCTATTGGGTCTCCTTCAAAACCTCTGTGTAGCCTCTCAGGGTAGCAGGGACATGTCTAAATTATTTACGGTCAGCAAATTAGGTAGTCAGCAGAATTTGAAGGACGTACATCAGCTTGTTGCATTACATCTGAGTTCATGCAGGCGCGATGCCTGCAGCCTCCTTGTCCAGGCCCTCTTCTACCGCAAGTGCCTTCAGTGATGGAAACCCGATGCTCAAATGCACCTCTGCAGCTGCCAGCCCAAGACCAAGGAGAAGAGGACCAAAGGTGTCTCTACATCCCAAGCCTCATGAGACCTGAGCCCACTTGTTGATTCGGGCGGACTGGACCCCCTGTCCACGCCTGCAGCCTCCTTTTGCAGGCCCCCCTCTACTTCCTTTGGTGGTGGAAAGCAGACGGTCCATTGCACCTATGCATCCAGCTACCCCGGACAGAGGAGAAGAAGACCACAGGTGTCCCTACGCCCCTGAACATCGAAAGAACTGATCCCCCTTGTTGGTTCATGCGGACTGGGTTCACGTGGACTGGTCCTCCAGTCCCTACCTGTAGCCCCTTTCTGACTGAACTGATCCCTGTTGACTTCAACATGGCACCTGATGCTGAACCGCATCATGCCCCCGGCCGTCCCAGTGCCGCCCAAAGTGACCTGTTGGTGTGGCCTAGGACCCTGCCTTATACTCACCTTAATTGGAGCACCTGTTTGCCATATATGTTTTCTCTCCCATAGGGTAACATTGCAGCTTCAGGAAATTGCACAGTGTTCACTTTTCAAACCTATAATGAAAAACGTACTTACCTGATCGTATTGATTCTGGTGCCTAAATAACTATAAAGATACCTGTTATTTCTATAAATTGGAGTGGATCTCCTTATTGAGTCATGTACATCATTTGTTGACTGTGTGCCTATTGTAAATGTCTAAAACTCCTCTCTGATAAACCTAAGGCTGCTCGACCACAGTACCCCTAAGGGAGCACCTTAGGATTGATAGAGCAAGCCCCTGCCCACTTATAAGGGAACCCCTGGATTCTTTACACAGTATACCTCATTTTGGTATGATATATAAAGAGCTAGCTTCCTATAGGTTGTATGACAAAATATTTAGGCACTCATTATGACATTGACGGTAAATGCCACTTACTGCCACACTGACGGCCGCCAACTTACCACCGCAGCGGCGGATATCCATTCACCATATTATGACACACACACACCAATCCGACAGAATTCAGCCACACACAAAAATCCGCCAGACCAAAGGTCAGTGATAAAGTGGCGGTATCAAAACCTGCACCGTTACGCCAGCAGAACAACACCCATCACAGTATGACCCACGAATCACCACTGCGGACATTAAACGGCAGTAATCCATTGGCGGTACATACCGCCGTGCTCACAATAGACACCCACATACAAAACAACACCACATTGGACAAATCAAACAACACACACCTGACACCCATACACACACCACACCCACATTACCCACAACCCTTTACAATTACAAAACATTGCCAACAGAGAGACACCAAGACCACTGACACAACTAGAGCCACACACTACTCACACCTATACACCACTCATGCACTTCACATCACACAACCCAGCACACCCTCACCAACACACCTCACATAACACCCATGGCACCACAAATATACCCCCGTTTCACAGGGAAAGAGCTCAGGGTCATGGTGGAGGAAATAGTCAGGGTAGAGCCACAGCTATTTGGAGCAGCAGATATCAATAGCCAGGAAGATGGAGCTGTGGGGGAGAACGGTGGACAGGGTCAACCCCATGGGACAGCACCTAAGAACTAGGGATGACATCAGGAAGAGGTGGATGAACCTATGGGGGAAGGTACGTTCCATAGCAGCAAGACACCAGCTCGCTATCCAGAGGTCTGGCAGTGAACCCCTACCTCCTCCCCCACAACAAACAGCATGGAAGGAGCAAGTCTTGGCAGTACTGCATCCTGAGGGCCTGGCCAGAGTCAGAGGAGGACTGGACTCTGGTAAGTCAACTCTCTACTAATATCACCCCCCTACCTGCATGCCATCACATACCCTCACTCCCATCACTCCACTACATCCCACACACTCCACCAACACATCTCACTTATTCCAATGCCAAGCCCAGCATGCTGTACCAGTGCATGGACACCCCTCACAGCCCTGCATGGACACTCATCACTAAAGCATACACAGCATAGAGAACTAACAATCCCACCACACACCAACATACAAAAGTGAAAGATGGCAGGGCATATCCAACCATAGAGGGGAAGCCAGGGATGTACAATATGTCATACACATAAACCATAACACATCACTTACATCCCCACAGGTACCCCAGCACCAATGTCACCGGAGAGGAGGTGCCAGCACTATCCACACCCCCAACAGAACAGTCCCACAGTGATGACAGTAACTCTGGTCTTCAGGATCTGGACAATCTACCTGGCCCATCAGGGACCACTGGACAGCCGGTTGCCCAAGCCCAGTCACAGACCACCAGAGAGCCTCCCCCATCAGGAAACACCACAACAGCACCCACCCAGCATGCCCACACCTCTGTCCCCAGGAAACGTCAATCAGCAGTGTGTCCTCTTCTACAGGGACCTCAGGCCACACCTCGCACACAAGACAATCAGGCACCTGTGGTCAGTGGCAGTAGGCACACGATTCAGGGGACAGAGGCACAGGCCAACAGGGAAACTGGGAGGAGTGGTGTGTGCCAGGGGGAGGACAGATTCCCAATTCGAAAGGGTGTTTGTTTGAGGGAAAAATTGGCGCTCAAGACTACGAGGTAAGTATGAATATTAGAATAAATTTTCTCACGGTGCACTCTTAGAGGACCACACCCCTGATCCCCAACTGTGTGGCAAGCCAAACAGACAATAATTAATAAACAAATAAGAGGCACTTGTTAAATAAACATATATATAAAAGTGAGTACAGAAGGTATCTGCTAAAGTCACTACAATTGTCCTTTGGAAGAAAACACCATACTATGGGGGTCATTACAACATTGGCGGTAAAAGCTGCTTACCGCGGTGCAGAAGACTGCCAACACACGCCACAGCCGTTGAATTCCACCACGGTCATTATGACCCAAAGCCCGGAATCTGCCAAAATCTAGACACCCACACAAGACCGCCACAACAAAGGTCAGTGATAAACTGGTGATAACATAATCTACACCGTCATGCCAACAGGAATACGCCCACACTATCACGACCCACAAATCCACGCGGCGGTCTTTCAACAGCAGTATTCCATTGGCAGTACACACCGCCGCGCTCAAACTACACACACATTTACAAAACACATTGGACAATTCGAAATTCACACACCTGATACACATACACACACCACTCCCACACATCCAATACAATATAAAACACACACCCACATCACCCACAAACCCCTACGACCACAATTGCGACTGAAGGCCAGAGAGAGACACCACCATCTACAAACGAGCATCCACAGGCACTCAACACCATCACTCACATAACATCCACGCACCTCACACAAAACACCTCTAAATGTCACCCCACACATCATAACACACACCACCCCCTGGCACCGCAAAGACACCCCAGGTTCTCTGAGGAGGAGCTCAGGATCATGGTGGAGGAAATCATCCGGGTAGAGCCACAGCTATTCGGATCACAGGTGCAGCACACCTCCATAGCTAGGAAGATGGAGCTATGGCGAAGAATCGTGGACAGGGTCAACGCAGTGGGACAGCACCCAAGAACTAGGGATGACATTAGGAAGAGGTGGAACGACCTATGGGGGAAGGTGCGTTCCGTGGTCTCAAGACACCACATTGTGGTTCAGAGGACTGGCGACGGACCCCCACCTCCTCCCCCACAACTAACAACATGGGAGGAGCAGGTTTTGGCTATACTACATCGTGAGGGCCTCGCTGGAGTAGCTGGAGGAATGGACTCTGGTAAGTCAAATCTTTACTACTTCATCCCCCACCCAACCTGCATGCCATCAAAAACCCCCACCCTCGCCCTCACCCCATCACTCCAACTCCTCACACATTTCCCAGTATCACAAACCACACATCCCAAACCCAAGCCCTGCATGCAACACCAAAGACTGGACACCCATCACCAAAGCATGGCCACTGCACATACCCATACACCCCCCTAACCCATCATCACACAAGGTTCTACACAGGATTGCAAGCACTGGGGTACACAGTCACCCACCCATTGCACACCATAGCACACACAGATGCAATAATCATGCTTTTACACCCCTGCTGGACCCCCTACCCAACATCACTGGACAGGAGGGTCCAGATATGTCCACTCCACCCACAGAAGAGGCCAACAGTGATGACAGCAGCTCTGTCCAACTGGACAGTCGGTTCCCCTCACACTGGCAAAAGCCACTACAGAGCTTCCCCCCTCTGGAAACACCAGCCCAGCACCCCCCCAGCAGGCCCATACCTCTGTCCCCAGGACACGTCAAGCATCAGTGTGTCCACCACTACAGGGAACCCAGGCTAACCCACCACCCCAACACACCAGGGACCTGGGGGCAGTGGGCACACAGTTCAGGGGACAGAGGCCCAGGAGCACAGGGGAACTGGGAGGGTAGCTGTGCGACAGGGAGAGGACAGGCCCAGGGAACCCACTCTCCATGAGGCCCTCTCCAACATCATGGGAGCCTACCATAATTCCCAGGAGACGATGGCAACAGTACTGGCCAAGTTTCAGGAGACCCAGTGGCTGCAGGAGGAACAGTATTTGGGCTTCAGGGAGGAACTCAAATCTATCAATTCCACCCTGGGCACCATTGTAGGGGTGCTGAAGGAACTCGTGAACACCAGGAGGGACACTGTGTCACAACAAGGGGCCCCTGACACTAGGCTGGACGATGAACTGCCCACCACCTCCACCAGCACTAGTGGACAGGAGGCACCACCACAGGACCACCACACCAGCACCCCACCCCCTGCAGAGGGTGAACCACGCTGCAAACGGTCCCTGAGATCCAGGACAAAGACAGAGAACAATGCCAAGACCCCCGCCAAGAAATGAGACCACCCTGATTGTCATCCTTTTGTCCCACCTTGTCACCCTGTCCATCCTTAAACTGCCCCAGCTCCACTTCCTATGCCCCTTTGGGCAATGCACCTGTGAGACTAATAGACTGGACTCTGCCATGGACATTCCTCCACCATCACCCCTCACCATTTTACAACCCCCTCCAATATTGAGCACTTAAATAAACACCCTTAAAGCACAAAACAATCAGGAGTCTGTCTGTGATTTCGAAATAGTGTATTAGCAATTACAGTGGCAAAATGCTTTTTCAAATGTAATGTCAACATACCTATGTCACACAGCTCTAGTCCATGAGAAAACAAAGCAGATGTCACACAGTGGGACCCACATCTGTGAAATTGTAAGGGAAAGTGACAACTCAGTGACCATACACTGGGTGAAAATGAGACAGTAGAGAGGTAGTGGATGTAAATCAGATGTAGCAGGCATTGTTGTCTTCTTACCTGTGTCTCACTGGAAGTATTGCAGGATCACCGTTTTCCTGTTGTCGATGTCCTCTTCTTCTGCTTCCTCGTCTTCACTGTTCACAGGGTCCACAGCTGCCACAACACCTCCATCTGGACCATCCTCCTGCAGAAAAGGCACCTGTCGTCGCAAAGCCAAGTTGTGAAGCATACAGCAGGCCACGATGATCTGGCATACCTTCTTTGGTGAGTAGAATAGGGAACCACCTGTCATATGGAGGCACCGGAACCTGGCCTTCAGGAGGCCGATCATCTGCTCTATAATCCTCCTAGTTCGCCCATGGGCCTCATTGTAGCGTTCCTCTGCCCTTGTCCTGGGATTCCTCACTGGGGTCAGTAACCATGACAGGTTGGGATAACCAAAGTCACCTGCAAATGGGGAGGGACAACTGTTAGTCACACACTAACTTATAGGGACATCCACAGACCCAGACAACTATTCCCACTGTATTGGGTCCATGTCCTCACCTAAGACACACATCCGGTGCCTCTGGCGTTGCCCCATCACATAAGGGATGCTGCTATTCTGCAGGATGTAAGCATCATGCACTGAGCCAGGGAATTTTGCATTAACATGGGAGATGTACTGGTCTGCCAAACACACCATCTGCACATTCATGGAATGGTAACTCTTCCGGTTTCTGTACACCTGTTCACTCCTGCGGGGGGGTACCAAGGCCACATGTGTCCCAATCAATGGCACCTATGATGTTGGGGATATGTCCCAGGGCATAGAAATCACCTTTCACTGTAGGCAAATCCTCCACCTGAGGGAAAACGATGTAGCTCCGCATGTGTTTCAGCAGGGCAGCCAACACTCAGGACAACACTTTGGAAAACATAGGCTGGGACATCCCTGATGCTATGGCCACTGTTGTTTGAAAAGACCCACTTGCTAGGAAATGGATTGCTGACAGCACCTGCACTTGAGGGGGGATTCCTGTAGGATGGCGGATAGCTGACATTAGGTCTGGCGCCAACTGGGCACACAGTTCCTGGGTTGTGGCACGGTCAAGCCTGTAGGTGATGATCACATGTTGCTCCTCCATTGTCGACAGGTCCACCAGCGGTCTGTACACCGGAGGATGCCGCCATCGCCTCACATGTCCCAAAGGACGGTGCCTATGGAGGAGAACAGCGAGCAGAGAGTCAACCAACTCTGAGGTACGTAAACACAGCTTATTTTGAAAATATTAGCAACATCGAAATATGCCTGTATGAGTGTTTAGGCAAGGCATAGATATGTGTGACACAGTCCAAAATAATGCCATGTGGGCCCCTGAAATGGCGGCTGCCTGACCTGTAAAGTGGGACAGGGGGATATAAGGTAACTGCGCTGGCGTTGTACACCGTCGCGGTAGGCAGTCGAAGACCGCAGCGCAATCCTGCATTGGTTAACATTGGACCCTATGGGTCCCAGGAGCCAATGACGATGTACGCCGGCAGTGACAGTACGCACCGCCGCGGACGTGACCGCCATTTTCTATCTGTTCAATCACTTGATACCTGATCTTCGACAGGGGAGGACCTACACTGCAAGTGCTGCTGTGACCTCAGTCTGGAAGAGACAATGGCTCCTGTGTCTGGGGAAAGGGTCCCTGCCTTCAGCACGGAGGAGTTGGAGAAACTCGTAGATGGGGTCCTCCCCCAGTACACGCTACTCTACGGTCCACCAGACAAACAGGTAAGTACACTGTGAGCATGCTGTATGGGCAATGCCTGTGTGGAGTGGGGTGGATGAAAGATAGGGGGGGTGAGAATGAGGCGTGCATGAAACGACGGTGAGTGCATGTGCGTCATGGCAAGGGTAGGGATGCGGGCCAATGACTGTGATGGTGCAGATGGTAATTACTTCTCTTTTTCCCCTGTACAATTCTTGTAGGTCAACGCCCACCAGAAGAAGGACATTTTACGTGCCATCGCCAAGGAAGTCCGGACCCTGGGGGTCTACCACAGACGGAGCACCCACTGCTGGAAAAGATGGGAGGACATTCGCTGCTGGAGCAAGAAGACGGCGGAGGCCCAGCTGGGGATGGCCTCCCAATGTGGGAGGGGTGCCCGTTGCACCTGATGTTCAGGATCCTGGCGGTGGTGTACCCGGAGTTGGATGGGCGCTTGAGGGCATCACAGCAGACACAAGGGGGTGAGTACACTCTCATTCTGCTGATTCAGCGCGCATTGTAGGTGTCTGGGTGGGGGAGGTGGGCTGTGGGTTCCCCTAGGCCAGGGCGAGTTTAGTAGACAAGGACCCTTCTTGAGGCAGGCCCTGCGGGACACTACCCCATCTGTGTACAGTGCCAACTACACCTAGTCAGGCTCCTGTGATATCCATGTGTGCAGAAATCGGGCATAGCCTTGAGACCCATGTCCCTGGGATTGAATAGTGGACTCCAAGTGCGCAGCGTAGTGCAGGGGGCTTCTGTGTCTGTCGTGTCGGCCAACGGTAGCAGTATTGCATGCACTCAACATGTCTTTCTTCTGTCTCCCCCCCCCCCTTTTTGTGGTCTCCCTGTTCTTGTGTGCATTAGCATCATCAGGCAGAGGAGCAGTGGCACAGGAGCTGGAGGGAGCTGCATCCCACATGGCCCTGGAGGGCGACACTACGGAGTCTGAATTCACCAGTGGGACTGAGGGCGAGGGGAGCTCCACGGCGGGGACAGGAGCTGACACCAGCGATACGGACTCCTCCTCTGATGGGAGCTCCCTTGCGGTGGCGGGCCAATCTGTGCCCCAGCCTCTACAGGTACAGCTGCCACCCCCCCACCTACACCTCCCAGCAGCCCCTCAGCATTTGCCCCGTGCCCGCTCACCCAGGAGGGTGGGCATCACCTTCACCCCAGGCACCTCAGCCCCTGCCCCAGTCACCCCTCCTGCCCTCAGTGAGGAGGCCATTGACCTCCTCAGGTCCCTCACTGTTGGGCAGTCTACCATTTTGAATGCCATCAAGGGTGTAGAGGGGCAGTTGCAACAAACCAATGCATACCTGGAGGGCATTCACTCTGGTCAGGCAGCCCTTCAGCGAGCTTTTCCGACTCTGGCCTCAGCACTGATGGCAGCCATTGTCCTTGTCTCTAGCCTCCCCCTCCAACTTCCTCCACCCAGACCCACACCCCTGTACCTCAGCCTATCCCAAGCACACCATCAGACCAGCATGCACACACCTCAACACACAAGGGAAGCTCTGGCAAACATAAGCACCACACATCCCACAGGCACTCATGCAAGCATCACACACATGTAGACACAACAACATCCACTGCCTCCACTGTGCCCCCCTCCTCCTCGTCTCCCTCCTCCCTCCCTGTCTTGTCTCCACTCACACCTGCATGCACTACATCCTCAGCCACTGCGTCCATCACCAGCACACCCACCACTACACCCCGCTCACGTGCAGTCACCACCCCCACTACCATTCACACGTCCCCTGTGTCCTCTCCCAGTATGTCTGTGAGGCCACCTTCCAAGGTACACAAACGCCACACACCCACCCAACAGCCATCCACCTCATGACAGACTCCAGCCCATGCACCTTCACCCAAAGTCAGCAAACGTACACCTCCTACAACCACTACCTCTTCCTCCACTCCCAAACCCCCTCCAGCTACCCGTACCAGTGTTCCTAAGAAACTTTTCCTGGCCAACCTTGACCTCTTTCCCTCACCCCCCCACCCCCACCCCTTCAGTCTCCTAGGGCCCGATTCTTCAGGTCCCAACCTAGCACCTCAGCCACAACATCGGCAGGGCCAGTGGTGCCAGTAGTCACTGGATTCTGGAGTGCACCAGGCAGCAGGACAGCCAGTGTGGCAAGGAGCAGGAGCACGGACAGTCCCCCATCTGTCAAGCATAAAAAGTTGACCAGTGCCCGGCGGGAGAGGGGAAAGAAATCAGCCACCAAAGCCACTCCCAGGGGTACAGTTGGGAGTGTGGAGACAGCTGCGACACCATCCAAGGTGGGGAAGGGGCACAGTAAAACCGGCAAGTCTGGGAAGATCAGCACGGCAGACAAGACCGCCAGCAGCCCCGCTGCCCAGGACAAGACCGCCACCAGCAGCCCCGCTGCCCAGGACAAGACCGCCACCAGCAGCCCCGCTGCCCAGGACAAGAACGCCGCCAGCAGCCCCGCTGCCCAGGACAAGACCGCCAGCAGCCCCGCTGCCCAGGACAAGACCGCCACCAGCAGCCCCGCTGCCCAGGACAAGACCGCCAGCAGCCCCGCTGCCCAGGACAAGACCGCCAGCAGCACCGCTGGACAGTGAGCACCAATGATTACAACGGTACTGAGTCCGCCACGGGCAGGATGAAGCACTCTGGGCACCAAGCCCACTCCAGAACCAGTGGAGAAAGGCATCCACTACCTCTGTCCTTGGCAGGATGAAGCACTCTGGGCACCACGCCCCCTCCAGAACCAGTGGACAAAGGCATCCACTACCTCTGTCCTTGGCAGGATGAAGCACTCTGGGCACCAAGACCCCTCCAGAACCAGTAGAGAAAAGCTTCCACTACCTCTGTCCTTGGCAGGATGAAGCACTCTGGGCACCAAGCCCCCTCCAGAACCAGTTGAGACTGTTATCCACTTGAGAGAGTGTGGCTTTGCACTCCCAGGATTGAATAGTGGGCAACCCACCCACTTTAGAGACTTGAGAGACTGTGGCTTTGCACTCCCCAGGATTGAACAGTAGGCAACCCACCCACTGTAGAGACTTGAGAGACTGTGGCTTTGCACTCCCCAGGATTGAACAGTGGGCAACCCACCCACTGTAGAGACTTGAGAGACTGTGGCTTTACACTCCCCAGGATTGAACAGTGGGCATGGAGCCCCCTCGTGGATCTGGCGTTGTGCACTCATCCGGCTGAGGTGTCCCCCACTTCCCTTCCCCCTGAGGTGCCTGTTTTATTTCTATCTGATGCCCCAGCAGCGTTCTCTCTGTCTTGTTCGGGTGTTGAGTGTGGGCCTCTCCCATGCCTTTTGGGCCCAGTGGTCCACGGACTATGATGGTGGAATCCCTTGGACTTGTGTTCTTGGTGAATATAATTGTTTATAGTGTAAAATTATATATATGTAAATATTTTTGATTTATGTAATTGAATATATAACAATTATTTGACTCATTTCCTTTTGTCCTTGCATTCTTCCAGGTGGGTTTGCGGGGTGTAACTGTAATGTATCATGCTGTATTTGTGTGTGTGTTGTAGTGGGTGAGGGTGGAGGTGGGGGTGTTGCGTATTGCGTGTGTGTGTCACAGTTTTTTTCCCTCCCTTCTCCCCTGTGTCATAGGTGCAGTACTCACCATGGTCTTTGCCGCCGGCGTTCGTGCTCCTGGTAGAGGAGCAGGAAGATAAAGGCTGGGAGTATCTGAAGTTCTGGTTCCATGGTGTCCTGGTTCCTCGTAGGTTGTGTAGAGGTGAGCGTTTTCCCTTCCAAGTCCTGTTTCCGCCGCGTTTTTGTTCATGGTAAATCCGCCCCAGAAAAGGTGGCGGATTGGACTGTTGTAATTCTGTGGGTGGTACATTGTCATCCGCCTGTCTGTTGGCGGTTACCGCTGCGGTGTTTGTACCGCCGTGGCGGTCGGATTGTTAAAGTGGCTGTCTATGTTGGCGGTTTCCGCCACGGTCGTAATGAACGAGTTACTTACCTTCGGTAACGACTTTTCTGGTGGATACATTAGCTACCTGTGGATTCCTCACCTAATGAATACTCCCATGGCGCCAGCATTCGACGGAAATCTTCTTCCTAGTCTCTGCACGTCGACGAGGACGTCACTCTAGCCGACGCGACGCCGTCTGACGTCATACAGGCAATAAGAGGTCCTCGACGACGTGCCGACGTCAGTACCAACATTTTTTACGTGCATGAGAACAACCACCCAATGCAATGAAAGAGCAAGGCAACATCCCATAACCTTGTAAAATACACAATATTGCAATGAATAGCTGTAAATTTAATATAACGAACAAATATATGCAAATCATGTATGTACACAAAGATATATACATATATATATATATATATACAGATAATATACACAAGTATCCATATATACAACGTCTATTGCAACCTTGAAGACCAAGAGGAGCGCACTCAAGGATTACTTGGTAAGACCAGAAAGGCAACGGGGAGGCGGGTGGGACCGTGAGGAATCCACAGGTAGCTAATGTATCCACCAGAAAAGTCGTTACCGAAGGTAAGTAACTCGTTCTTCTGATGGATACAACTACCTGTGGATTCCTCACCTAATGAATAGAGTCCCAAAGCAGTACCACGCCCGGTGGCGGGTGCCTAAATGGTCAAACCAAGAAATCCTGCAGCACTGACCGTGCAAAATGGCCGTCCCTTCTGACCTCAGAGTCCAAACAGTAATGTTTCGCAAAAGTGTGAAGGGACGACCAAGTTGTGGCCTTGCAGATGTCAACCACAGGAACACCCCTGGCCAAGGACGAAGTGGCCGACTTAGCTCTGGTGGAATGAGCTCTAATGCCCTAAGGAGGGTCCTTCTTTGCCAAAGAGTAACAGATTTTAATGCAAAGAACCACCCACCTGGAGAGTGTTCTCTTGTGGACTGCCTTTCCTCTCCTCTTGCCCACATACCCGATGAACAGCTGATCCTCCAGCCTGAAATCCTTTGTTCTATCAATAAAGAAGCTCAACGCCCTCTTTGGGTCCAGACGGTGCAGTCTTTCTTCCTCTTTAGAAGGATGAGGCGGAGGATAGAACGTGGACAAAGTAATAGTCTGAGCCAAATGGAAGGGTGAAACAACCTTCGGGAGGAAAGCAGCCTTGGTCCTCAACACCACCTTATCCCCATAAAAAGTTGTATAAGGGGGCTTTACCGATAAGGCCTACAACTCACTCACTCTCCTTGCAGATGTTATAGCTACCAGGAAAACTGTTTTTATAACCAAATACCTTAAGGGGCAAGAGTGCATAGACTCAAAAGGGGACCCCATAAGGAAAGTCAGGACCAAGGACAAATCCCATTGCGGCATAACGAATGGTTTTGGAGGATATTTATTTAGAAGACCTTTCAAGAATCTGATAACAATAGGGGATTTAAATAACGATGGTTGGTCTGGAAGACAAATGAAGGCTGACAAGGCCGACAAATAACCCTTAATGGTAGCCACTGCACAACCTTTCTGCGCTAGAGACAGAGCAAAAGACAAAACGTCCGATAGATGAGCATGTAAGGGATCAATCTGCCTCTCTCCACACCACGCAACAAATTTAGACCACCTATTAGCATAGATAGATTTAGTGGAGTGTCGCCTGGCCGCTAATATAACATCCACTACATCAGGTGGGAGAGAGAAGGAACTCAGGTTGCCCCGTTCAATCTCCAGGCATGTAGGTGCAGACTCTGGAGGTTGGGGTGTAAAACCTGCCCCTGCGACTGCGAGAGGAGGTCTGCCCTGAAAGGGAGACGGAGCGGAGGGCACATTGAGAGTTGGAGAAGGTCGGAGTACCACACCCTCCTTGGCCAATCCGGAGCTATTAAGCTGACTAGCGCCCGGTCTTGGCGAATCTTCCTCAATACTCGAGGAATCAAGGGTATGGGAGGAAACGCGTAAAGCAACTGGTCGCACCAGGTTATTTGAAACGCGTCCCCTAACGCTCCCTGCATCGGATACTGGAGGCTGCAGAATAACGGACAATGCGCGTTCTCCAGAGTGGCAAAGAGATCTACCCGAGGAAACCCCCACCTTTGGAAGATCAAACGGGCTTGATCTGGATGGAGACGCCACTTGTGGTCTGCCGAGAATTGGCGACTGAGACCATCCGCACGTACATTCAAGACCCCGGCCAGATGTTTTGCTACCAAGCAAATCTGATGGTCCTTTGCCCAGGACCATAGTCGAAGAGCTTCTCTGCAGAGAAGGTACGACCCTACTCCTCCCTGTTTGTTTATATTCCACATCGTGGTAGTATTGTCGGTCAGGACCTGTACCGACTGACCACGAAGGGAAGGGAGGAAGGCCTTGAGAGCCAGACGTACAGCCCGTAACTCTAACAGATTGATATGAAACATCTGCTCCTCTGGAGACCAAAGGCCTTTGATCTCCAGATCCCCCAGATGAGCTCCCCACCCTAGAGCGGAAGCATCTGTTATGACCGTGGCCACTGGTGGCGACTGCGCGAACGACTTTCCTTGTGAAAGATTGTTGCTCGCAATCCACCACTTCAAGTCCACAGCAGCATCTCTGGAGATCTTGACAGCACCTTCTAGATCTCCTTTGTGTTGAGACCACTGCCTTCGGAGGCACCACTGAAGAGCCCTCATGTGCCAGCGAGCATGCGTGACCAACAGAATGCAGGAGGCAAACAGACCGAGCAGACGAAGGACCTTGAGGACTGGAACTACCGCTCCATTTCGAAACATTGGAACCAATTCCTGAATATCTTGAATCCGCTGAGGCGGAGGAAAGGCTCGACTCAATGTTGTATCCAGTACTGCCCCTATGAACAGGAGGCGCTGAGAGGGCTCCAGGTGAGATTTGGGCTCGTTCACCGAAAAACCCAGGTCGAACAACAACTGAGTCGTTGACTGCAGATGATGCGACACAAGCTCCGGCGACTTTGCTTTGATCAACCAGTCATCCAAGTAAGGGAATACTGCTATCCCTTTCCTCCTGAGCTCTGCCGCAACCACCGACATCACCTTCGTGAAGACTCGAGGTGCTGAAGTAAGACCAAACGGAAGGACCACAAACTGATAGTTCTGCGATCCCACCATAAACCGGAGATACTTCCTGTGTGACTTGAGTATCAGGATATGAAAGTAAGCATCCTGCAAGTCGACAGACACCATCCAATCTTCCTTGTTCAACGCCAAAAGCACCTGAGCTAGGGTCAGCATCTTGAACTTTTCCTGTTTGAGGAACCAATTCAAGATCCTCAGGTCCAGGATTGGTCTCAACCGACCATCCTTCTTGGGAATCAGGAAATACCTTGAGTAACAACCTCGACCCCTTTCCTGCTCTGGGACCAACTCTACCGCGCCCTTTGAAAGGAGGACTTGTACCTCCTGTTCTAGCAACAGGAGGTGTTCTTCTGAACAATAAGACGGGCGGGGCGGGATGAGGGGCGGGAACTCCCGAAAAGGAAGGGTGTAGCCTTTTCCCACAATACTGAGAACCCAAGTGTCCGTCGTAATAGTCTTCCACTTGCGGAGAAAATGCTGTAATCTTCCCCCTACAGGAGAGGAGTGAGTGGGAAATGGTGGAAGCCTAAGGCTGCTTTCCCTGCTGCACCCCTCCAGAGGACGAGGAAGAGGCAGAGTGCTGCTGAGAGGCTCCTCTGGTGCGGGCTCTCCCTCTCCCTCTGAAAGATCTATAGGGATGGGAAGAGGTAGGTTGCTGGAATCTCCCCCGAAAGGAAGAGGAGGAAGAGCCACGCCCAAATCCCCGAAACCTCCTGAAAATCCTGGAAGAGGCAGAGGAAGAAGGAGCTTGGAGTCCTAGCGATTTGGCTGTGGCCCTGCTCTCCTTAAAACGTTCCAAGGCCAAATCTGCCTTGGCGCCAAACAGCTTGTCCCCATCAAAAGGGAGATCCAATAGGGTTGACTGCACATCTGCAGAAAACCCCGAATTACGGAGCCAGGCCTGTCTCCTTGCCACCACAGTCGTGCCCATTGCTCTGGCCACCGAGTCGGTCGTGTCCAGCCCAGACTGAATAATCTGGGTCGCGGCAGCCTGGGCATCTGAAACAACATCCAAAAGACCCTGGGAAAGCTCCGTAAATGATGAGGAAATGTCATCCATAAGAGCATGAATATATCTCCCCAGGATACAAGTTGCGTTGGTGGCCTTCAACGCCAGACTGCAGGACGAAAAGATTTTCTTGGACTGGGCATCCAGTTTCTTCGAGTCTCTGTCCCCAGGCACCATCGGGAAAGAACCAGGCGCTGATTTGGATGAACAGGAGGCCTGCACCACCAAGCTCTCCGGTGTAGGGTGCCTAGAAAGAAAGCCAGGGTCAGTTGGTGCAGCTCGATACCTCCTGGCTACGGCTCTATGAACCGCTGGGGAAGATACTGGTCTCTTCCACACCTCTAGCACCTTATCCAGCAAAGCATCATTAAAGGGCAATAGAGGCTCTGCCGCAGCTGAGGCCGGATGAAGCACCTCTGTCAGAAGGTTCTGTATTGTCTCTGCCACCGGCAAAGGCAGGTCCAGAAAACTAGCTGCCTTCCGTACCACTGCGTGAAAGGAAGCAGCCTCCTCCGTGTATTCCCCTGGAGACGAAAGATCCCACTCAGGGGAAGTGTCCAGCCCACTGGCTGTATCTAGACCATGCAGTCCATCACCCGAGTCCTCTAGTTCTCCTTCTTCCAGGACTCGTTGGTACTCCTGCTCCTCTAATAAACGGAGAGCACGTCTCCTCGAATGAAGCCTCTGCTCGATACGCGGAGTCGACAATGCCTCCGCCGAAGCCGAAGATCGGCGCCGATCTTCAGAAGCCACCGACGCCGCGTCCGGCGCCACAGGTAACTTCGGCGCCGATGAAAGAGCACTCGGAGCGGATGGACCCACCGGAGTCACAGGACGAAATCCCGACGTCGACGGGATGGAAATCTCCGGGGCCAATCCCTCCGAAGCCACCGGAGCGGCCACCGGCGCCGACACCGGCGCCGAGCCCACGTTCCCAAAAGGGAGAAAGGGCATAAAGGGTGCCGGCCGTAGAGGCACAGGATCACCCAATGAAAAGGCCAAAGGGCCAGCCGGAGCACCCCCTGGAGCCATCTGTTGGAAGATGGTATACATCGCATTTAGGAATGCGGTACTATCGGCTCCAGGGGTGGGAAAATCCGGATACTGGGGTGCCTGTATCGAAGGCGACCCCGACGCCGGCCTCGACGTCTGCGACGCCGGGGACAACACCAGAGGCTGCACCACTTCAATCACCGACGCCTGTCCAGGTGAAGTCGGTGACGCCGGAGAGGGCAACGGCGTCAATGGATGCGGCGTGACCGTGGGACTGACCTCCCAAGTCCTCCGGCGCCGATCCGAAGACCTGGAACGAGTCTCCTTGCTCGAATGGCGCCGTGATTCTCTACGGCGCCGGGAGTCTCGATGACGCCGATGCCTTGGCGAAGAAGACTTCTTATGATGTTTTTCTTTCTTCGACTTCGCCATAAACAACTTCGCCTCACGTTCCTTGAGGGCCTTTGGATTCATGTGCTGGCATGAATCGCAAGTCGAGACGTCGTGGTCGGAGCTTAAACACCAAAGACAGTCGGAGTGAGGATCCGTAACTGACATCTTGCCCCCACACTCACGACAAGGCTTAAAACCCGACTTTCTCTGCGACATTATTACTGCAGCGAAGGACTACGCAGCAAAAAATACACTGTAACCACGAAAGTAACAGTTGCTCCCTCGAAGATAACCGTTTCGAATGCACGGAAAAAAGGGAACTGACGTCGGCACGTCGTCGAGGACCTCTTATTGCCTCTATGACGTCAGACGGCGTCGCGTGGGCTAGAGTGACGTCCTCGTCGACGTGCAGAGACTAGGAAGAAGATTTCCGTCGAATGCTGGCGCCATGGGAGTATTCATTAGGTGAGGAATCCACAGGTAGTTGTATCCATCAGAATCCATTTTTTATTTCACCGGGTTGTTGGCGGTTTTACCGCCGCTTTAACACCGACCGCCAGGCTTGTAATGACCACCTATGTGTCTTAGGATGGTGTGAGATATAAACTAAAAATTGAAGAGGCGAAGCAGTCTCCAGTGTGATTCCGAAACTCTTGAAATTTAATATCAATGTCCAAATTCAATCCAACTCTCCAGGAGGAACTCTCTGAGATCCTGGGGACCTACCAACATTCCCAGGACACGATGGGCCAGATCCTGGACAAGGTGCAGGAGAACAGGCGGCTGCAGGAGGGAAAGTACCAGGGGATCAGGGAGGACTTGCAGGCCATCAACAACACCCTGATCTCCATAGCAGGGGTGCTGACAGATATGGCCAACATTATGAGGGAGGCAGTCTCACACCAGCAGGCCCCTGCCACTAGCCAGACATCTGAACTGCCTTCCACCTCCGCTACCGCTAGTGGCCAGGAGGCCCTGCCACAGGACTCACAGGCCACCAGCACCCCTCCCCCTGCAGAAGGTGAACCACCCCGCAAATGTTCCCTGCGATCCAGACAGGAGCCAGAGACACATGCCAAGACCCCCGCCAGGAAATGAGACTCTCCTGATTGTCCCCCTTGTGTCCCACTCAGTCACCCTGTCCATCTTGAACTGTAATTGCTCCCCTTCCTATGTCCCTTGGACAATGCACCAGTGCTACAAACAGACTGGAACAATACCCTGGACTTTCCTCCATTATCACTTCATCCCATTGCACTTTCCCCCTATATGTTAGCACTTCAATAAACACCCTTCAACAAAAATCTATTTGGAGTATGTCATGTATTTTAAATATGTATTTTTTGAAACAGGTACAAACATTGCAAATGAACTGTACATAGAATAAGCATAGATTAATGACCTGTAGCTGGCTGTAGTGATCACACCAGGAGTATTTGTCAAATCACCAACATCTCCAAAATGAATTGCCAGAGGGAACAGTAAGTGGGCAAAGAAGTGGCAAATATCAGCATGCCATTGCCACACAGATTACAACCAAAGTCATTGATATATAAAGTAACACTGTCATACCTGTGTATCATTGGATGTATTGATGGATCACAGATGTTCTGTTGTCCTCATCCTCATCCTCTGCCTCCTCATCCTCAGTGTCCACAGGCTCTACTGCTGCCACAGGGGCATCTCCAGTCTCCTCCTGCCGAAAAGGAACATGGCGTCTGAGGGCCAGCTTGTGCAACCTGCAACATTCCACTACTATCTGGCAGACTTTCATGGAAGAGGCACCGGAACCTGGCCTTTAGGAGGCCAAAGTTTCTTTCAATGATCCTTCTGGTTCGCCCATGTGCCTCATTATAATGTTCATCTGCCCTTGTCCTGGCATTCCTCACAGGGGCAGCAGCCATGATAGGTTTGGGTAACCATTGTCACCTGCAAATATTGAGGAACAACATTTAGCCACACACTATCCTATATGGCCCACACCATACCGATACACCAGCATATACTGGGTGGGAACCAAGGCTCACCTACTAGCCACATCTTGTGCCTCTTTAGTTGGCTCATCACATTTGGGATGCTGCTATTCCTCAGGAGAAAGGCATCATGCACCGACTCAGGATACTTAGCATTGACGTGGGAGATGTCCGCCAAGCACACCATTTGAACATTCATGGAGTGGAAACTCTTACGATTCCTGAAAGATCTGTTCATTCTGGCGTGGGGGGACAAATGCAACATGTGCACCATCAATCGTCCCAATTATGTTGGGGATATGTCCCAGTGCATAAAACTCAGCCTTCACTGTGGCCAAACCCTCAACCTGTGGGAAAACAATGTAGCTGCAAACGTGTTTTATAAGGGCAGACAACACTCTTGTCAGCACTATTGAGAACCTTGGCTGTGACATTCCTACTGCCAAGCCCACTGTCACTTGGAAAGAACCAGTAGCCAGGAAATGAAATACAGATAGCACTTGCACAAGAGAGGTGATCACAGTGGGATGACGGATAGCTGACATGAGGTAAGGTTCCAACTGGGCACACAGCTCTGTGATTGTGGCCCTGTCCAGTCTATAGGTGAGTATAATGTGCCTGTCCTCCAGTGTAGCCAAGTCCCCCAGGGGTCTGTACACAGGGGTATGTCTCCATCTCCTATTCATCCGCAGCAGTAGGTATCTAAGGTACACAAGAGTGAGGAGGCTGTCACAAACCGAACATCGAAGACACAACAGTAGTTAGCATTCTGTAAACATGTAATGAGTCAGTGTGATTGTCCAGAATGTGCCTATTTCTGCTGTGATGCAGCTGCCCCCCCGAAATGGCATCTGCCTGTCCTGTGTGGAGGGACAGGTGGAAGTGAGGTACTTCCGCTGACGTTGTGTGCTGTGGCAGGAGGCGGTCGTGAACCGCTGTGCAATTCCTCATTGGATAATATTGGGCCCTATGGGTTACAGTAGCCAATGGTGATCTACGCCGGCAGTGATGGTATGCACTGCCACGGACGTGACCGCCATTTTCTATCTGATTCCTCTCTTGCTACCTGACCTTCCATAGGAGAGGGCCTACACTGAATGTGTTGCTGTGACCTGTGCCTGGAACCTACCATGGCACGTGTGACTGGGGAAAGGGCCCCAGCCTTCACTTCGGAGGAGTTGGAGAGACTGGTGGATGGGGTCCTACCCCAGTACGGACTGTTGTATGGGCCTCCAGACCAACAGGTGAGTACACTGTGGGTATGATGCATGTGGCATGCATGTATGGATGTGTGTGTGACGGCTCTGTGTAAGGGGGGAGGGATGTCCTCCTGGCTGGGTACACAATGGGTGCTGGGCTATGTGTGTTCCAATAGTGCTATAAACGGGTATGGTGGGCCATATGTGTAAATGACTGGACTGTTTGTCTAATGGTGTTTTCCTGTGAGTATTGCCTCTGCAGGTCAGTGCCCATCAAAAGGAGGGTATATGGTGTGCCATCGCCAAGGACGTGCGGACCTTGGGGGTCTATGCAGGTGGAGTGCCCACTGTTGCAAACGGTGGGAGGATCTGAGAAGCTGGGCACGGAAGACGGCGGAGGCCCAGCTGGGGATGGCCTCCCAATGAGGAAGGGTTGCCATCGGACCCTGACCCCCTGATGGCCCGCATACTGGCGGTGGCCTATCCAGAGCTGGATGGGCACTTGAGGGAAACACAGAAGCCACAAGGGGTTGAGTACAGTGGCTAACATTACAACTTACAGCTGATGGGGTGGTATCCAGGTGGTGGTTGAGTGTTAGTGGGTGCCCCTAGGCCAAGCCTGACATAACAGCGTAGGTCCTCTTGTGGCTAGGGTTCTGAAGGGATAATCCTGCCTACCTAGCTTGTAAGCATTCACTACTGGTCAGGGCTGCATTGGTCCCAGGTGTGCTGCAGTTGGCTGTGTGTGCCGCTCCTCATGCCTTGGTGGCTAGCAATATCAGTGGTGGTGCAATGCATAGTGCGTAGGCCTGTTCCCTGTGTGTGAGGGTGCTGTGTACGGTGGTGTTGATGCAGCCATTGACCCAGTGTATCCTTTGTCTTTCTCCCCCGATTCTTGTTTTGTCATGCTGCCCTTATGTGCATTTAACAAAAAGGGGGAACCCTTTAACTCAACCCAACCTAGGGTAAATAAAGCATCAACAAAACAAGCATTGGCGGGTAGAGACAGATTTAACCTAAGTTATAAGCACAGTCTTGAATTCTGTTACTATTGAGTTTATTTCTTACTCAGAATTATTTCAAAACCAATTATAATAGTCAAAAAACGATAGGGAAATTAGGAAAATGAAAAGGCTTGTATACAATACAGTGACTGAAAACACATAACAAATTGTACTTTACTAGGTATAACAATCGACCTACACAAACACAGGACTTATACAATCACAATTAATGATATTACAGGAGGACAGAAACACAAACATGAGCCCTATACATTTAAATAGTGGTCACCATTAACATTTCACATGTAATCCACTTCTGCATGCTAAGGTACTGGGCTTCTGCGTACACTTACTAATCTAGTGTTAAATATTGCTTTCACACTAGTGTATTCTAGTGTACCTACACTCTTTATATTCTCATCAAGTATTTAATAAACCCAGTGCTCTTGCACTCTATAAAGTCAACGCGTTTCGGCCTTTCAATTTAAGGCCTCATCAGGACTGGAAAAGGGCAGAAGGAATTCTTAGTTCTTGTTGCCCACATCTGGGGTACCGAACTTGTTTAAAATCAATTCCTGTTAAGAGCCGACTGAAGATGCTTCTAGTCGCCTTTCTCGTGACCGGCGTCTAAATTGGGAACGCTCGCATTTAGGAACACGTGCAATTTTGAAGCCGTGTTCCGTGCAGCACTCGCTACTCGGCGGCCGGCTGCTCGTGTCCTTAACTGGCGTCTTTCCGTTTACTGTCTGGTTGCCTTGGGGTCGCCGAGTAGCGAGTGCTGCACGGAACACGGCTTCAAAATTGCACGTGTTCCTAAATGCGAGCGTTCCCAATTTAGACGCCGGTCACGAGAAAGGCGACTAGAAGCATCTTCAGTCGGCTCTTAACAGGAATTGATTTTAAACAAGTTCGGTACCCCAGATGTGGGCAACAAGAACTAAGAATTCCTTCTGCCCTTTTCCAGTCCTGATGAGGCCTTAAATTGAAAGGCCGAAACGCGTTGACTTTATAGAGTGCAAGAGCACTGGGTTTATTAAATACTTGATGAGAATATAAAGAGTGTAGGTACACTAGAATACACTAGTGTGAAAGCAATATTTAACACTAGATTAGTAAGTGTACGCAGAAGCCCAGTACCTTAGCATGCAGAAGTGGATTACATGTGAAATGTTAATGGTGACCACTATTTAAATGTATAGGGCTCATGTTTGTGTTTCTGTCCTCCTGTAATATCATTAATTGTGATTGTATAAGTCCTGTGTTTGTGTAGGTCGATTGTTATACCTAGTAAAGTACAATTTGTTATGTGTTTTCAGTCACTGTATTGTATACAAGCCTTTTCATTTTCCTAATTTCCCTATCGTTTTTTGACTATTATAATTGGTTTTGAAATAATTCTGAGTAAGAAATAAACTCAATAGTAACAGAATTCAAGACTGTGCTTATAACTTAGGTTAAATCTGTCTCTACCCGCCAATGCTTGTTTTGTTGATGCCCTTATGTGCATTAGCATCATCTGGCGGAGGAGCAAAAGCACCGGCGACAGAGGAAGCTGCATCCCACAGGAACCAGGAGGCAGAGTCCACCAATGCTGAGGGCACCAGTGGGACGGAGGCGAGGGGAGCACCACGGCAGAGACTGGAGGGGACATTTCAGACTCAGATACCTCCTCTGATGGAAGTCCACTGGTGGTGGCGGACACTTCTGTAACCACCACAGCTACAGTTACAGCCGCCACCCCCATACCAGCACCGCCCTCCCAGCAGCCCCTCAGCGAGTTGCCTGTGCCCGCTCACCCAGAAGGGTGGCCATCTCCTTTTCCCCAGGCACCTCAGGCCCTGCCCCAGTGAGCCCTGCTGCCCTGAGTGAGGAGCCTATTGACCTCCTGAGATCCATCTCGGTAGGGCAATCAACCACTGTGAATGCCATACAGGGTCTGGCAGCCCAGATGCAACAATCTAATGCATTTCTGGAGGACATTCACACTGGACTAGCGGCCCAACAGAGATCGATGCAGGCTCTAGCCTCCTCTCTGATGGCAGCCATTGTCCCTGTTTCTACCGACCCCCCTCCAACTACCACTTCCCAGTCCCAGTCCCATTCCCCTCAACCCCAACCCATCCCAAGCACACAGCCAGACGAGCATGCACACAGGACAACACCCAAGAGTGTCACAGTCAAACACAAGCACCACACTTCATCCCACAGGCACTTACACAAACACCATCCCGTTGTAGACACAACAACATCCACTATTTCCACTGTCTGCCCCTCTTCCTCCTCCTCCACCTCCCACCTAGTTACATCTACACTCACACCTGCATGCACTACATCATCATCCACTACCTGCATCATCACCACACCAAGCAGAACACACACCTCACTGGCAGACACTTCCACAACAGCCATGCACACATCCCCTGTGTCCTCTCCCACTGTGCCTGTTCCCCCTCCTAGAGTACACAAACGCAAGCACTCAGACACCCAACAGCCATCCACCTCACAACAGCATACAGCCCATGCACCTGCACTCAAATCCTTTCAGATAGACACATCCAACAACCACTCCCTCATCTTCCATTCCCATTACTTCTCCCTCTTCCCGCCCCAATTTCCCTTAAAAGCTTTTCCTTTCTACCATTGACCTCTTCCATTCCTCTCCCCCGTCCTGCATGTATGGACAGGGTAGGAAGAACCCAGCCAAGCACCTCAGCCACACAGTCAACGGGCCCAGGTCCATCTGCACCAACTCGTTGTGGAAAGGATTCCAGGCCACATATACTGAAGGGGAAGCAGCCTGCACCAGCCAGCCGAAAGGGGAAGGAGTCTGCACCTGCCATCCGAAAGGGAAAGAGCTTGCACCAGCAGGCAAGAAGGGGAAGGAGCCTGGACAGCCACCCGAAAGGGGAAGGAGCCTGCACCAGCAGCCAAGAAGGGCAAGGAGCCTGCACCAGCAGGCCAGAAGGGCAAGGAGCCTGCACCAGCAGGCAAGAAGGACAAGGAGCCTGCACTAGCAGGCAAGAAGGGAAAGAAGCCTGCACAAGCAGCTGTCACAGAGTCCCCACCACCAACCGTGGTTGTGCAGACATTGCAGGGTCCAGGGGCTGTACAGGAGCCTCCCACTACCACCACCAGCACCTCCACAATGCAGCCGTCACCGCCAGCGAACGCTATGTGATCCAGCCTCCATGGGCTGCTGTGCGGCCTGTCCCCACCAGGTCATGTTGCCCCCTCCAGAACCAGTGGGGAAGACACCCACCTGAGAGACTGTGGCCTTGCACTCCCCATGACCAAGCATAGGGCATGTTGCCCCCTCCGAAACCAGCGGGGAAGACACCCACTTGTGAGACTATGGCCTTGCACTCCCCAGGACCAAGCACAGGGCTTGTTGCCCCCTCCAGAATCAGTGGGGAAGACACCCACTTGTGAGACTGTGGCCTTGCACTCCCCAGGACCAAGCACATGGCATGTTGCCCCCTCCAGAACCAGCGGTCTTGTTTCCGCTTCCGGCTGAGGTGCCTCCCCTCCCCCTGAGGTGCCTGCCTATTTGCCAACTTATGCCCTTGCAGTGTTCTCTCCACATTGATGCAGGTGACACGTGGGGCCTTGGACTTTGCCCTGTGGCCATGTGGCCCACGTGAACTGAGGACTGGGCAGTGTTCCTTTTTCTGTACATTTGTAAATATATGTAGCATTGGCTAAATTATTATTTATACTATTTTGATCTTATTACAATCCCTTTGGTACATTCCTGTTGTCCTTACATTATTCAGCCGATTTAGGGGGAGTAACTTGTTTTCTTGTGCAGCTGGTTGTGTGTATGGTGTGTGTGTGAGGGGTGTGTATGGTGCGTGTGTGTGTCACTGTAGTTTTCCTCCCCCCTCCCTTGTGTGCTAGGTGGGTGTACTCACCGTCGTCGTCTTCGCCGGCGTTGGTGTTCGTGGTGGAGCAGAACACATAATATAATTGGAAATACTTGCAGTTCTGGTTCCATGGCAGCGTGGGTCTTCCCTGTATCTCCAATGGTAAGTCCTTTCACTTCTGTGCAGTGTTTCCGCCAGGCTTTTTGTTGTCGTTGGTACTGCTCCGGAAAAGATGGCAGATTGTCTTGTCATAATATGGTGGGCGGAACTTTGACTTCCCCCTGGCTGTAGGCGGCTACCGCCGTACTGCCTGTTGTTTCTGCCCTGGCGGTCGGTGTGGTACATTGGCTGTCTTTTGGAGATCTTTCTGCCATGGTCATAATTTGGCGGTAGTTACCGCCGGCCTGTTGGCGGTGTTACCGCCACTTTATCACCGACCGCCAGAGTCGTAAAGAGGGCCTTAATTTTTATTTTGACCTTTAAAAATATTTACTACAGAATTACTACTGTTTCTGTTTCAGTAGAGATAAGTAAGGATAGTCTTGATAATTTTAACTTCACATCTAGGTAACCATTGTGGAATGAGTATTTTTGTAGGTAAAAATATATGTAAAAAAATTAATGCCATAATCATAAAACACAAAGTTTCTGAGGATGGAGATAGTGAGTCTGTTGTAGTCTTGGGTGTCACTACGTTTGTAGTGGGGCACAACCAGAAAGACAGTTGTACTTTTCTGTGCCTTAAGGTTCTGGCACCGATGTAAACCCGAGAACCTATCATCTATAACAGTTAAAGATTCTTAGTGAGTTCAGCAAAACCGTGAATTTACAGTTCATTTGTTTTCCCCACCGTTCCTACATTACAAAGCAATCTATTCAGACTAAGAGCCTGATTTAGAGTTTGGTTGAACGGGTTACTTTGTCACAAACATGCCAGACATCCTGTCTGCTGTATTACAAGTGTATTATATTCCATGGCACTTGTAATACAGCGGACAGGCTATCCGTCATGCTTGTGACAGAGTAACCCATTGCTGAACTCTAAATCAGATCCTGAGTCACCAGGATATATCGCTGCCTGGAGAAACCTCTTGATCCTGGAAGTTGTTCCAAAATATTGGAAGATTTTATTGAAAGGATTTTGCATGTTCATTATGTCCTCAGTAGCGTCTTACCGAAAGCATATGCTAAATCTACACTAATAAATCCTGCCACCCTTCCAGGTGTGACACTTCCTATACTGCATCTTTCCAATATCATTCACTCCTGATTGGGATTTTCCTTACATTTTAGGTAAGAATCTGCGATAATGACTTAAAAGACACAGGAGCAGATGGATGAAAGATCTTTCCACTTTCAAAGCTGCTAGCCAGGAGAATTTTGTGAAGTGGTGCAGGTTGTGGTGACTTTATATCAGAATCGATTCTCTCACCAAACAAGGGAAAAGTGAAGAACATTTAGATCAGAGTTAAGTAACTGCTGGGGGTCACTCAGGGATCCCTGACACTTTGCCCATATTTCCCGTGACTGAACATGGCGACACTCCCCACAGGCAGCCCATAGCTCACCAAAAAGCCCAATTGATTGTTGCAATGTAAGCCAGGTCCCAAAAAAAGTTTATTTTCAACTTTTTCAAACTACAAAGTATCACTGACTACGAAATCAAGGGTTACCTATTACTGGTGTTGCTGTGTTAGCTCATAACACTAAGTGCTTTTTAACAAGAGCAGACCTCCTTTTAAATAGCATGGTTTGCTTACGCAGTATTTAAGTCAGTTCTCACACATGATGATGACTTTGAGGGGAGACCTCCTTCCCTTGTCAGGTAAGTTTGCAACAGAATTCAAATGTTTTTGGGTCTGGATGAACTGGTTGCATTTTGGCATACATCTCACTGTTTTCATCACAGTAAATAGGGTCAGTGATCCAACCAACAGGCCTCAGAGGTCGCCCTCTGTAACATATCATTACCAACCTGTGCTTGGCCAGCAGTAATGCTATGGCCACAAGTTTATGATCGGGGGGCACAGTTGCATTTCTGTTTCAGTCATCTGGGAAAGGTTGCCAATGACCTTCCACGAGTAAATGTCAATATTGGAACATTGCCAAGTCAAATGAAGGAAATCTGCCTCTGCCATCCTGCAGGGCTAGCATCTATCACATAACCGCAGGCCCTGCTTCTTCAGACATGCTGGTGTTTGATGGGATTTATTGATGTATTTGTAGCAGATTGCTTTGAGTCTGCTATTGAAAGATATGCCCACTGTGCTAGAAATTGGGCCTCAAGTTGGCAGAGGTATACACCCTTGTCCAAGTAGGGACCACAATCCTAGTCAGGGTAAGTCACTACACAACCTATATTTTCCTGTGCTCACCCCCTGGTAGCTTGGCACTGAGCAGGCAGGCTTAACTTAAAAGACAATGTGTAAAGTATTTGTGCAATAACTCATACAGTAACATAGTGATAACACCACAAAAAGTACTCCACACAAGTTTAGGAAAATAGATAATATTTATCTTAATAAAATTAGTCAATAACGACAAAAATCCAATAGGCACAAGTCAACAGATCACTTTTTAAAGATTAAAATGAGTCTCAATCCTTAAGAATCAGTGGTTGAATCTTCTTAACACATAGTACCTAGAATGTGTCAAAAACAACGACGCAAAAGGTTCGCAGAGAAGGCGATGTGTTGAAAAGTAAGGCGATACACCATTTCTTTCCATGCTGCAAGGCGATGCGTTGATTTTCAGGAGCGCAGCCTTGGTTCTTCACTGCCATGTGGAGCTATTTTGACACCCAGGGATGATGCAGGAAAGCGCAGGAGGCCAGCTCTATCCAAGCCTTTGGAGAGCACTTTTGGAGGAAAGCAAAGTCCTTCCAGCCGGGTCAGGACCAACAAGCATCAGGGCAACAAGCAGGAAAGCAGTCCTTTCTGCAAAGCAGTCTAGATGAGTCCTTTGGGCAGCCAGGCAGTCCCTCTCACAGAGTCCAGTTGCAGGTCCAGAAGTGTCTAATTGGGTGTGGTCACAGATCCAGTATATACATACCCAAAAGTGCCTTTGAATAGGGGGAAACTTCAAAGAGTGTTTTGAAGTGCACAAGTTCCCCTTTCAACCCAGCCCTGTCTGCCAGGAGCCCTGTGGGGGGTTATCAGTCCTCTATGTGAAGGCAGGCCACTGGCCCTGGAAGTGTAAGAGAAAGCCCCTCCACCCTTCCTGCGTAGGGACACCCATCTATATGCAGATGAATGCAGATGCAGCTGAGTGTCCTATTTTTATGGCTGTCTGGGTGAAATGCACAAGGGGAGCTATCAACCAGCACAACCCAGATGTGGATTGGAAACAGGCTGCAAGCCACAGATTGCAGTAAGTGCAGGGAAATGCCTACTTTCTAAAAGTGGCATTGCTGAAATAGTAATGTAAAATCTAACTTCACCAGCAGGATTTCTTACTATCATTACAACCATACCAATATGACAAGTCTATTCCTCTCAGATCAGAAATTACCACATAAAAGCTTTAAGGGAATCTCTAATGCTGGCCTATGAGTGGAGCAGGCTTCACAGCAGTGAAAAACGACATTGTTTTTTTTTCACTACCATGACATGTAAACCTTATAAGTGCATGACCCTGCCTTTCACTTACATAGCACCCTGCCCTATGGGTTACCTAGGGCCTTCCTTAGGAGTGAGGTATATAGAAGAAAATGGAAATTTAAGGTTTGGCAAGTAGTTTTAAATGCCAAGGTGAAGTGCCACGAAACTGCACACACAGGCCTAGCAATGGCAGGCCTGAGACATGATTAGGGGGCTAATCAGTGCGGCAGGCCCACTAGTAGCATTTCATTTACAGGCCCTGGGCACATCTAGTGCATTTTACCAAGGACTTATAGTAAATTAAATATGCCAATTGGGTATGAGCCAATGTTACCATGTTTAGGGGAGAAAGCACAAGCACTTTAGCACTGGTCAGCAGTGGTAAAGTGCACAGAGTCCTAAAACCAACAAAAAGGAGATCAGAAAAATGGAGGGAGGAAAATTTGGGGGAAGGCCACCGTAAGGCGGTCAGGTCTAACACACTGAGTGCAGCTATATTCTCTTTGCTTAGGGAAGATAAAAATTGCTAAATATTTTTCACACCTCTCTTTCACCTTAAGAGGAGACTAGATCTAGCATTTATTGTTGTGTAATAAATGTTAGATATTAGTTTCTTAGTGTGAGGAGACTATGGTGGTCATTACAACCCTGGCGGTCGGTGTTAAAGCAGTGGTAAAACCGCCAACAGGCCGGCGGAAAAAAAATTGGAATTATGACCGGGGCGGAAACCGCCAACAAAGACAGCCACTTTAACACTCCGACTGCCATGGCGGTACAGACAAACAGCGCCGCGGTCACCGCCAACAGACAGGCGGAGGACAATGTACCGCCCACAGTATCACAACCTACCAATCCGCCACCTTTTCTGGGGCGGATTCACCGCAGATAAAAACACGGCGGAAACAGCCATTTCAAAGGGAAAACGCTCACCTCTACACACCCCACGAGGAATCCGGACGCCATGGAGCCGGAACTCCATATACTCCCTGCGATAGTCTTCCTGCTCCTATACGAGGATCAACAACGCCGTCAGCGAAGACCACAGTGAGTACTGCACCTACGACATAGGGGAGGGGGAGGGAAAAACACAGGGACACACACAACCAACATCCCAACCCCCACCCGACCCTCACCCACTACAACACACACACCAATGCATAACCAAACATTACAGTAACAACCCCCCCGGAAGAATGCAAAGACAAAAGGAAATGAGTTGAACCATTGTAATATATCAAAATACAGTAACCAAATATATACATATATATATATACACAGCAAACAAAATATACACCACGATTAGTAGTGCAGGTAATGCACCATTCATTGTCCGTGGACCACTGGGCCCAAAATGCATGGGCGAGGCCCACACTAGATACCTGATCAAAACGGAGAGAACACTGCAGGGGCATCAGATAGAAATACAACAGGCACCTCAGGGGGAAAGGGAAGGGGGGGCACCTCAGCCGGATGAGTGCACCACACTAGATCCACGAGGGGGCTCCATGCCCATTGATGTATCCTGGGGAGTGCAAAGCCACAGTGTCTCAAGTCTCTACAGTGGGTGGGTTGCCCACTGTACCATCCTGGGGACTGCAAAGCCACAGTCTCTCAAGTCTCTACAGTGGGTGGCTTGCCCACTGTACCATCCTGGGGAGTGCAAAGCCACAGTCTCTCAAGTCTCTACAGTGGGTGGCTTGCCCACTGTTCCATCCTGGGGAGTGCAAAGCCACAGTCTCTCAAGTCTCTACAGTGGGTGGCTTGCCCACTGTTCCATCCCAGGGAGTGCAAAGCCACAGTCTCTCAAGTCTCTACAGTGGGTGGTTTGCCCACTGCTGCATTCTGGGGAGTGCAAAGCCACAGTCTCACAAGTCTCTACAGTGGGTGGGTTGCCCACTGATTGTTCCTGGGGAGTGCAAAGCCACAGACTCTCAAGTCTTTTCAGTGGGTGGTTTGCCCACTGCTTTATCCTGGGGAGTGCAAAGCCACAGTCTCTCAAGTCTCTACAGTGGGTGGCTTTCCCACTGTACCATCCTGGGGAGTGCAAAGCCACAGTCTCACAAGTCTTTTCAGTGGGTGGTTTGCCCACTGCTTTATCCTGGGGAGTGCAAAGCCACAGTCTCTCAAGTGGATCACAGTCTCCACTGGTTCTGGAGGGTGACTGGTGCCCAGAGTGCTTCATCCTGTGCAGGACAGACGGAGTGGATGCAGGTCTCCACTGGTTCTGGAGGGGGACTGGTGCCCAGAGTGCTTCATCCTGTGCAGGACAGACGGAGTGGATGCAGGTCTCCACTGGTTCTGGAGGGTGACTGGTGCCCAGCGTGCTTCATCCTGTGCAGGACAGACGGAGTGGATGCAGGTCTCCACTGGTTCTGGAGGGGGACTGGTGCCCAGAGTGCTTCATCCTGTGTAGGACAGACGGAGTGGATGCAGGTCTCCACTGGTTCTGGAGGGGGACTGGTGCCCAGAGTGCATCACGCTTCCCGTGACGGTCCCAGTTCCGTCACTGTCCCAGCTGCACATGGGCTAAAGATGATTGATTTGGCGGTCTTTGCCCTGTTCAGCGGTCTTCACCATGGCGGTCTTTGCCCTGTTCAGCGGTGCTTGCCTTTGCTGTCTCTGACCTGTTCAGCGGTGCATTGCCATGGCGGTCTTTGCCCTGTTCAGCGGTGCTTGCCTTTGCTGTCTCTGACCTGTTCAGCGGTGCATTGCATGGCGGTCTTTGCCCTGTTCAGCGGTGCTTGACTTAGCTGCCTCTGACCTGTGCAGCGGTGTATGGCATGACGGTCCCTCAGTGCCCAGCGGGGCTTTGGCTGCCGGGGCCCTGCAGGGCACTGACGCTGGCAGTGGTCTCCGGACCAGTGACGATACTGCTGCCCTCCAGGGCACTGACGCTGGCGGTGGTCTCCGGACCAGTGACGATACTGCTGCCCTCCAGGGCACTGACTCTGGCGGTGGTCTCCGGACCAGTGACGATACTGCTGCCCTCCAGGGCACTGACACTGGTCTCCGGACCAGTGACGATACTGCTGCCCTCCAGGGCACTGACTCTGGCGGTGGTCTCCGGACCAGTGACGATACTGCTGGCGGTGGCGTCCCGGCCGGCGGGGAGGATGGCGGCCTTCTCCGCCGTGCTGCTCTTACCAGACCTTGGAGACCTCTTCTGCCCCTTCACCACCTTGGGAGGAGTCACAGCTGACTCGGCACTACCCCCGGGACCCTTGTGAGCTGTTTTGCCGGCAGGAGTCTTCACCCTCTCCCGTCGGGCACTTTCCAACTTAAGGTGTTTTACAGGGGGTGGACTGGCAGTGCTTTGGCTCCGTGTCACACTGGCTGCCCTGGTGGCTGGTGCACTCCACAGACCTTTAACACGCACCACTGGTACCGGACTTTTTTTTGGCTGAGGTGCTACTACGGGACCTATGAACTGGAGGGGTGGGGGTGGTGGCAAAGAGGTCAACGTTGCTGAGGAAGAGTTGCTGACGAAGACTGGGATGGGTAGCTGGAGAAGGTCTGGGAGTGGAGGAAGTGGTTGTAGGAGGTGTAACTTTAGGTGATGTGGGTGCAGGTGCAGGTACTAGAGGCTGTCGTGAGGTGGATGGGTGCTGGGTGTGTGGGTGCCCGCGTTTGTGTACTTTGGGAGGGGGCGCCACAGACACACTGGGAGTGGACACAGGGGACGTGTAAATGGTAGTGGGGGTGGTGAGTGCAGGTGAGCGGGGTGTGGTGCTGGGTGTTCTGGTGCGAGTCCTAGTGCCTGTAGATGTAGTGCATGCAGGTGAGAGTGTAGACGACACTGGGAGGGAGACGACGAGGAGGGGGACACAGTGGAGGCAGTGGATGTTGTTGTGTCTGTATGTGTGTGATGCTTGTGTGAGTGCCTATGGGTTGTGTGGTGCTTATGTTTGCCTGAGCTACTTTTGTGTGTTGAGGTGTATGCATGCATGTCTGATGGTGTGCTTGGGATAGGCTGGGGTACAGGGGACTGAGTCTGTGTGGAGGGAGTTGTAGGGGGGAGGCTAGACACAGCGACAATGGCTGCCATCAGTGCTGAGGCCAGAGATTGCAGGGTTCAATGAAGGGCAGCCTGACCAGAATGAATGCCCTCCAGGAAAGCATTACCGTGTTGCAACTCCCTTTCTACACCCTGGATGGCATTCACAATGGTAGACTGCCCAACAGTGAGTGACCTGAGGAGGTCAATGGCCTCCTCACTGAGGGCAGCAGGGGTGACAAGGGCAGGGGCTGAGGTGCCTGGGGCGAAGGTGATGCCCACCCTCCTGGGTGAGCGGGCACGGGGCGAAGGCTGAGGGGCTGCTGGGAGGGCGGTGCTGGTAGGGGGGGTGGCAGCTGAACCTGTAGAAGTGGGGGGCACAGATTTTGCCGCCACCACAGATGAGCTCCCATTGGAGGACGAGTTTGTGTCGCTGGTTGCAGATCCTGTGACTGCCGTGAAGCTCCCCTCACCCTCCGTCCCACTGGTGTGTTCCGAGTCCGTGGTGTGGCCCTCCATGGCCATGTGGGATGCAGCTCCCTTGTGCTCCGGTGCCACTGTACCTCCGCCTGATGATGCTGATGCACACAAGAACAGAAAAAGGGGGGGGGACAGAAGAAAGACAGGTTGAGTGCATGGCTTACCGCTACCATTGGCGGACAATACAGACACAGAAGCCCCCTGCACTATGCCGCGCTGTTGGGCTCTACAGATGCAATTCCTGGGATATATCCTACATGGCTATGGTCGACATCTGCACACATAGATGACACAGGGGCATGTATTCCTGTACTTGGCACTCTACAGAGTTGGGGTGGGGTGCCACATGGCCTGCATTACGGAGGGGCCTAGCCTACGGAACTCGCCCCTCCTCCCCCACCCAGACACCTTCACTGCGCGCAAAGTCAGCTGAATTATGTTGTACTCACCCCCTTGTGTCTGCTGTGATGCCCTCAAGCTCCCATCCAACTCAGGGTAGGCCACCGCCAGGATCCGGAACATCAGGGGGGTCATGGGCCGACGGGCACCCCTCCCACGTTGGGAGGCCATCCCCAGCTGAGCCTCCGCCGTCTTCTTGCTCCAGCGGCGAATGTCCTCCCATCTTTTCCGGCAGTGGGTGCTCCGTCTGTGGTGGACCCCCAGGGTCCGGACGTCCTTGGCGATGGCACGCCAAATATCCTTCTTCTGGTGGGCACTAACCTACATGAAATGTACAGGGGTAGAAGAGAAGTCATTACCAACTGCACTGTCGAAGTGAGTGGCCCACATCCCTAGCCTTGCCACGTGGCACATGCATTCACATTCCTTCATTCACGCAGAACTGTGCCCCCTTCCTTCTTACAACCAGCCCTCTCCACACAGGCATTGCCCATACAACGTGCTCCCTGTGTACTTACCTGTTGGTCTGGAGGACCGTAGAGTAGCGTGTACTGGGGGAGGAGCCCTTTCCCCAGATGCATGAGCCATTGTCTCTTCCAGACCGAGGTCACAGCAGCACTTGCAGTGTAGGTCCTCTCCTGTTGAAGATCAGGTATCGAGTGACTGAACAGATAGAAAATGGCGGTCACGTCCGCGGTGGTGCATACCATCACCGCCAGCGTACATCGTCATTGGCTCCTGGGACCCAGAGGGTCCAATGTTAACCAATGCAGCATTGCGCCGCGGTCTCCGACTGCCTACCGCAACGGTGTAGAACACCAGCGCAATTACCTCACATCCCATTGTCCCACTTTAGAGGTCAGGCAGCCGCCATTTCAGGGGCCCACATGGCCTAATTCACAACTGCGTCACACAGACCTAGGCCTTGTCGCACAACACAAATACAGGCCAGATTCTGTGTATGAATGGTGTTCTATGTAGACTGTTGGTACATACCTCTGAGTTGTTTGACTCTGTGGTCGCTGTTGTCCTTCCTAGGCACCGTCCGCTGGGACATGTGAGGAGATGGCAGAATCCTCCGGTGTACTGACCGCTGGTGGACCTGTTGACAATGGAGGAGCGACATTTGATCATCACCTATGGGTTTGACCGTGCCACAATCCAGGAACTGTGTACCCAGTTGGAGCCAGACCCGATGTCAGCAATCCGCCATCCCACAGGGATCCCCCCTCAAGTGCAGGTGCTAACAGTGCTCCATTTCCTTGCAAGTGGGTCATTTCAAACAACAGTGGCCATGGCATCAGGGATGTCCCAGCCTATGTTTTCCAACGTGTTGTCTGCCCTTCTGAAACACATGCGGAGCTACATCGTTTTCCCTCAGGTGGAGGATTTGGTTACAGTTAAAGGTGACTTCTATGCCCTTGGACATATCCCCAACATCATAGGTGTCATTGATGGAACCCATGTAGCTCTGGTCCCCCCCAACAGGAGTGAACAGGTGTACAGGAACCGGAAGAGTTATCATTCCATGAATGTACAGATGGCATGTTTGGCAGACCAGTACATCTCCCAGGTAAATGCTATGTTCCCTGGCTCTGTGCATGACGCCTACATCCTGCGGAATAGCAGCATCCCTTATGTGATGGGTCAACTCTAGAGGCACCGGGTGTGGCTATTAGGGGACTCTGGTTACCCCCAACCTGTCATGGCTACTGACCCCAGTGAGGAATCCCAGGACCAGGGCAGAGGAACGCTACCATGAAGCCCATGGGTGGACTAGGAGGGTGATCGAACGTACCTTCGGCCTCCTGAAGGCCGGGTTCAGGTGCCTCCATATGACAGGTGGTTCCCTATTCTACTCACCAAGGAAGGTGTGCCAGATCATCGTGGCTTGCTGTATTCTTCACAATCTGGCTTTGTGACGACAGGTGCCTTTTCTGCAGGAGGATGGTCCAGATGACGGTGTTGTGGCAGCCGTGGAGCCTGTGGACAGTGATGAGGAGGAAGCAGAGGAAGAAGACATTGACAACAGGGACTCAGTTATCCAGCAATATTTCCAGTGACACACAGGTGAGAACACATTCCTGCCTACTACAAGTACTTTCACACTTCTACCTCTATCATGTCTGTCGATTTCAACCAGTATATGGTAACTGAGTTGTACATTTCCATTACGGTTTCACAGGTGTGGTTACCAACGTGTGTCATCTGCTTACATTCCTCATGGATTTGAGATGTGTGACATAGGTATGTTGACATTACATTTGAGAACGCATTTTGTCACTGTCATTGCTAATACACATTTTAAAAATCACAGACTGACTCCAGATTGTTTTGTGCTTCAAGGGTGTTTATTTAAGTGTTCAATATTAGAGGGGGTTGTAAAATGGTGAGGGGTGATGGTGGAGGAATGTCCATGGCAGAGTCCAGTCTATTAGTCTCACAGGTGCATTGCCCATATGGGCATAGGAAGTGGAGCTGGGGCAGTTCCAATATGGACAGGGTTACAAAGTGGGACAGTAGGATGACAATCAGGGTGGTCTCATTTCTTGGCGGGGGTCTTGGCATCGTGCTCTGTCTTATTCCTGAATCTCAGGGACCGTTTGCGGGGTGGTTCTCCATCTGCAGGGGGTAGGGTGCTGGTGTGGTGGTCCTGTGGTGGGGCGTCCTGTCCACTAACGCCGGCGGAGGTGGTGGGCAGTTCTTCGTCCATGCTAGTGTCAGGGGCCCCTTGGAGTGCCACAGTGTCCCTCCTGGTGTTAAGTATCTCCTTCAGCACACCTACAATGGTGCCCAGGGCATTGCTGATGGTTCTGAGTTCCTCCCTGAAGCCCAAATACTGTTCCTCCTGCATGCGCTGGGTCTCCTGAAACTTGGCCAGGAGCGTTGCCATCGTCTCCTGGGATTGGTGGTATGCTCCCATGATGGAGGAGAGGGCCTCGTGGAGAGTGGGTTCCCTAGGCCTGTCCGCCCCCTGTCACACAGCAGCCCACCAGTTCCCCTGTGTTCCTGGGCCTCCGTCCCCTGGACCGTGTGGCCACTACCACTGCCCACAGGTCCCTGTTGTTGTTGGAGTGGTGGGTTATCTTGGGTTCCCTCTAGTGGTGGACACACAGCTGATTGACGTGTCCTGGGTACGGAGGTATGGGCCCGCTGGGTGGGTGCTGTGCTGGTGTTACCAGAGGGTCTGTGGTGGCCTGTGACTGGGTGTGGGGAACCGACTGTCCCGAGGCCCACGATGGTCCGGGCTGATCATCTAGATCCAGTTGGACAGAGCTGCTGTCATCAAAGTGGGCCTCTTCTGTGGGTGGGGTGGAGATGTCTGGACCCTCCTGCCTGGTGACGTTGGGTAATGGTCCTGCAGGGGTGTAAAAGCATGATTATTGCATCTGTGTGTGTCATGGTGCGCAATGGGTGGGTGACCGTGTACCCCAGTGCTTGCACTCCTGTGTGGGGGCTTGTGTGATGATAGTTGAGGGGGGTGTTATGGGTATGTGCAGTGGGCATGCTTTAGTGATGGGTGTCCATGCTTTGTTGTGTCATGCAGGGCTTGGTGTTGGGATGTGTGGTTTGTGTTATTAGTACATTTGTGAGGAGTTGGAGTGATAGGGGAGGCGGCGAGGGTGGGGTTTCGGATATCATGCAGGTAGGGTGGGGGATATGATAGTTAAGATTTGACTTACCAGAGTCCATTCCTCCACAGACTCCTGCGAGGCCCTCAGAATGCATAATAATCAAGACCTGCTCCTCCCACGTTGTTAGTTGTGGGGGAGGAGGTGGGAGTCCACCGCCAGTCCGCTGTACCGCGATGTTGTGTCTGGAGACCACGGAACGCACCTTCCCCCGTAGGTCGTTCCACCTCTTCCTGATGTCATCCCAATTTCTTGGGTGCTGTCCCACTGCGTTGACCCTGTCGACTATTCTTCGCCATAGCTCCATCTTCCTTGCTATTGAGGTGTGCTGCACCTGTGATCCAAATAGCTGTGCCTCTACCCGGACGATTTCCTCCACCATGACCCTGAGCTCCTCCTCCGAGAACCTGGGGTGTCTTTGCCGTGCCATGGGGTGGTGTAGGTGATGTGTGGGGTGGTGTGTGTGGTGATAAGTGTGGTGATATGTAGTGGTGTGTGGTGTTTTGTGCGTGGAAGTAGTGTGGGTGATGGTGTTGAGTGCCTGTGGCTGCTGGTTTGTGGATGGTGGTGTCTCTCTCTGGCCTTCTCTCTGTAATGGTGGTCATAGGGGTTTGTGGGTGATGTGGGTGTGTGTTTTATATAGTACTGAGTGTGTGGGAGTGGTGTGTGTATGTGTATCAGGTGTGTGTATTTCGAATTGTCCAGTGTGGTGGTGTTTTGGAGATGTGTGTGTATTTTGAGCGCGGCGGTGTGTACCGCCAATTGAATACCGCGGTTGAAAGACCGCCGCGTGGATTCGTGGGTCATGATAGCATGGGCGTATTTCTGTTGGCGTGACGGTGGAGGATTTGTTTTTGCCAGTTTAGCACTGTCCTTTGGTGTGGCGGACTTGTGTGGGTGTCTGAATTTTGGCGGATTTCGGGATATGTGTCATAATAGCTGTGGCGGATTTCCGCAGCCACGGCGGTGTGTCGGCGGTCTTCTGCACAGCGGTAAGCGGCTTTTACCGCCAATGTTGTAATGACCCCCTTAGTGTCCCCCCACGTGGCATGCCTCTTGTGCTGCTCCATGATCACACCTACTCTCAGCCCACTTAGGACATGGACCGGGCTGTCCAGCCCTTGGTTTCAGTGCACGCTAACCCCTGTAGGCAGCCCGTGGGCCCCAATCACCACTCCAAGACCAGGAGGCAAGTGACTGTGCATCAGAAATTCCCCATGCAGTCACAGGAGGGGTGTCACCACTCTGTCATCATGGCTAACAGGATGGTCCAACAGGAAGCAGTCAGTTCCCTGAAGCAACAGGCACAGGATGCTGCCTCAGCCATGTGGCCTGTGCCTGAACAGCCCACCCACGTCACATTGCAGGGATTAGTTGGCTGAGCCCCAGGGCCAGAGCGTGAGCTTCACGCTCACCACTGCCCCCATCTCCGGGTGATGGCCCTGTGTTCCCCATTGCAGAATATGATTAGATTACGGCCCGCTTCTTGCCTGGTTGGTCACACCCCAGTATAGAGTTGATGCTTTGAGAAAAACACATGTTAAAAGTAAGTGATGATATGACTAAAAATTATTTTCTCCAGGGACCTAATCTGGTGAAAAGTAAAAAGTTTATAAAAACAATACGTTATGCACCTATAAACGAATAGCCAGTGTTCTCAAAGAGAAGCAGCAGAAAAAATTAGAGAAGTTGGCTGGGAAATTATGTAAACGACTTTCAAAAGTTATTGACAATGCCTTTCGGACTTTAGCTAAATACATCAATAATATCTTCACTATTGCTTCTTCAGCTTTAAATCTTTGTCAAGAAGACTTGACTTTCTGCAACAGGGACAAACTCAGATGCATGCGTTATCCTAATTATGTTGGACACTACAAACTGTGAGGCTTCATAAAACTCCTTGGTCTTTTATTAATTAAATTGATTTTTTTAGGACTGCGTTAGCCAAGACATATTGTTTTCACAAATAAATCTGAATATAAATACACACATATACAGATACATGATATATAGTGTGGCTTTCAGTCAGTTCTTTTCAACCATTGGTTTGGTTTAGTGGGTCAGACCCCTTCAGCCACTGGCTCACCTCATTCTGAGTAATGGTATTTTGCATATGTGCAATGTGGTAACTCCCACAACAAGTAATGCTCTTCAGCCCTACTGTGGGATCACATGGCAGATGTGTATGAGGTCACGGGTCCCCTGACTGAGGCGGAGGCCTTTCTGAATCGCAATGCGAGTCCCAGGTGCACTGATGGAGGAACTTGAGAGGGAGATACAAGTTGAAGAGGTATTAGACGTCATACTCGATATGGCCAGCAGTGAATGTCTGGGCCCGAACAGCCTCCCAGTGGAGTACTACCAGACCTCCTTTGGCCTGCTTGTGACCCCCCCGATGTTAGAAACATTCCAAGAGGTGCGGCGGAGTGAGCTTCCCCCATCTATGAGGTACGCCCTGATTGTTATAATCCTGAAGTCCATTAAATACTCTTCAATTGGACGGAGATCAATGCAGGTCATGCCGAGATGTCAAATCCACATTAATCAGTGGCGCCTCACACGTGCTGCATTCGGTTCAGGGGACAGAAACGGAGGCTGTCCTTGTAGCGCTGGACGTCGAAAAAGCTTTTGCTACCCTGGGCTGGGTGTATCTCTGGGAGCTGCTGCTACAAATGGGACTGGACTTCCTATCGTGGGAGAGTTTGTTGTATGTGCAGGGATCATACGTTTGTTTAGTTGAATCATCTGGAGCACTCAATGCCGATATTGTTGGGTGTGCTGGAGGATTTCGAACAGGCGTCGGACTGTGTATCAAAAGTAATTTCTCTTTCCTCTGGGTCACCTTGCAGGACGCCCAGTGGAGAAGCTTCTCTGGACAGAGCTTCCATTGGAGTTGGTGAAATTCCAATCCCAGGTCAAACAGGATGACTTTAGAAGCCATCCTAGAGTCATTGGATGATCATCCAACTACTGTAGAAGTCATTTACACGTCATCAGACATCATCAACCCCCTGAAGTCATCAACAAGGTTTAGAAATTTCTGGCTGATGATTTGAAAATGACTTTAAAATGAGCATCTGATTACTTCACCAGATGTAATCATCCCTGATGATCTGAGGATGAGTATTTGATTACTTCTCAAGATTAGAGTATTCCTAATGACTTGAGGATAATTTGAAGATGACTAATTGGTTACTTCATAGGCATTAACAAAATGAAATTGGCCTTGATGGTCTGGGGATGATTTACTCATTACTTTGCTACCCTTTCTCCACTTTGGGTTCATTTTGTTAGAAAAATTAAACCTAAATGATAATTTCCAAATAAATTTTTCATTAGTGGAGAATGAACAGCATTATCTATTCCATACATTTTCTGTTATATGCAAATAAGCATACAATGTTTTCTGTACTGAGGGTTGTCGTAGTATAATATATTTATTGGCTTTTTGAAATTTAAACTGATTTTATAAGAGTGAAAGCAATCACCCAGTGTTAAAATGAGCAATACTTAATTTTAATAAAGATTCTAATTGAGTAGTATAGAAAGGGCATTTAGATTAATTGGCATTGCTTCAGGGTTAACTTATAGTATGGACGGGCACATAATGTGGTTCTATTTGTGCTTTATAGCAACCCTGACATATTAACTAGGAGTGTGTAAACATCACAATTTATTTTGAAGTTCCTGGTTAGAGATATCCCCTTAGAGCCTGAGCCGCAAAAAAACAAAAACCTGCTCCATCTACCCTCTTTTTCCCTGGAAAAGGCACTTTATCTGAGCAATATCCATCTTCCCCAGAGCTTGAATCAGATACTCCGGCACTTGCATCGTCACCATGCCTCTCTCCCTGTAGCTCAGAATGCTACATGGTGTGGCATCCTGCAGCGAGGAAGTAGTCCAGTGTTTAGGGCAGTGGTAATTTTTGTCTGTGTGAAATCAAATGTAATTGTCATTTCAATAAAAAATGTGTTGTCTGTAAACCCAGTGCGCTACCACGCTATACGTACTCCACTCCAATCCCTTTTACTCCATGACAAGCCACTCCACTGTATCACTCCAATCTATGCTGCTCCACTCTGACACGTCCCTCCAGGCTTTTGCCGCAGCCCTCTACTCCACTCTGACAGTCCAATCTATGACACTTCACTCCACTTTGCGCTACGCCCTCCACTCAACGCCACTCCACCCTACTCTACAACACTCTGCTCCACTCTGACACTCTACGCAACTACCTCAATGCCACTCCATGCCTCTTTATTCCACTCTATGACACACCACTGTACAACAATCTACTCTAGTGTGTGCCACTCTACAACACTCTACTCAACTCCCTCTATCCCAGTCTACAACACTCTACTCCACTCCACTCTTAGACACGCTATGCCACTCCATGGCACTCTACTCCCCTCCACGACACTCTATGCCACTCCACTCTATGACAATCTACTTCACTCTACACCACAACACTACTCCACTTTACACAACTCCCTCTATGCCACTCAACTTTACTCCATTGTATGCCACTCCACTCTACAACATTGGTTCCCCATCATTTTAGAACCACAACCCAATTTTTAATACAGCAAACATCTGCGACCCACTTAGCTTTAATGGACATGAGACAAGTGTTTTTTTTGTTTTGTTTTTAAATCAAAGTAATTCATCGTGTGGCAGCACATTGTTATTTTCAGGCTGCACATTTTCCATTGAAATGGTCACTAAATGTGCAAAAGCATACCGTTTTAACGATGACACTATATTGAACAGAAATGATAATGTGTGGAAATCGAGTTCAGGGAATATTTCTGTGCAACACCAAGTAGTATCTGATCCAACTAAAATATTTGTTTCTGTCACACTTCAGAATATCCAAAAAAGTGCTACAGTTTGCTTCCCTAACTGGTGAATGTGTACAGTTCATTGACAGATGTTTACATGTTGTGAGTTGGGTAAAAATCACATCCTCTAGCTTCCCTTTCACACTTTGTGTACCCCAGGAGTACATCATACTCCCTTACTATGCACTGTATATCAGCTTTCACACCTGCTTATCCACTCTTCATCAGGTACACCTGATCATCCACTCTCCACCAGGTATCTCCACATATCTCTCCTCCACATCGTGCTGCACTCTGTACATGCGCTCCCCACATTCGCTTTTTGTTTGTATGTTTGATCTCTACCAGCCACATGTGTATTCTACCCAGCACTTGCACTGCTGGTGTATATATATTGTTCACCCACTGGATCCACCATCTATATCTGTTGTTCACCTCGATCTAAGCCTTCTGCATCCACTCTCCAAGTTTCATATCCACCCAGAACGCTGTTTATCTGTTCTCGACGAGCCAATCCAATCACCACCTCTTCTCTCATTACACTTCATCCACCTCTGCACCACCTTATCTGCTAAATACTATACTTACCGACTCCCAGCTATTTTCATTCTCTCCCCATTTCAATGTCGCGCCGCGCGGTGCGGCGCGAGCCGAGAGCTCGACTTCTGCCGGGCGTTCGGCTCGGGCCGCGCACCGCGTTATTAAGACGCGGCACGCCCCCAGCCTCTCCTGCGCGTTTCGAGGCCCCAGATTTGCTTGGGGCCTCGTTCTTCCTTCTGCCTTTCACTGTCCCAGGGGTCTCTGAACCCTCTTACCTGTTTTTCTTCGTTTCTTTGTCCTTTCTTCTTTTTGCAGTCTGTTGTGTGCCTTTCTTTATGTTTTTTCCTCCTTCCCAGATTCCTGTGCTTTCCCAGCATTCCTTGTTCCCTATTCTCTATGGTTCCTCTACTATTCTGTTCTATATATTGTTTCCCTATCTAAGATGGTGTCCTTTTACTTCCTGTGGGTCACTTCCTGTTTTTTGGTATATAAGGGCTGTGTTTTTCCTCTTTCTTTGCGCTGCAACACTTTCTGCTCAGTTGGTGTCTTCGCTCCTGATTTCCTTGCCTTTTGGTTTTGGACTCAGCGTTCTGTGTTTTCTGATTTTTGCTCCTTTTGGATTCCTGTTTGTTTGTTCTTGTTTTTCTCCAGGACTCTTCCTGTTTGGAGGTTTTTCCCCTTTTGAAGGGGTTTTTCCCTCTGGCGCTACTTTCTGAAGGGCACGGTCTGTTCTTGGTGTCTCCATTGCCTACAGCACCGTGGCTACCAGAAAGAGTCGCCCCTTTTTGGGCCAAAGCCGAACATTGAAGATTCACGCCACCAGATCTGCAAATTCCAGGCGCAAGCAGCACGTGAGTCGTGACATTCAATTGCTAATAATACCATTTAAGTTCCCTCTTTCTGAACGTTGTAGCCTTTAAATTCATCCTCTACATCCACTCTTATCCCACAACATGAGCTTTCCATTTCCACTAAACAGCCATTGACATTCCACTTCTACTCATCTATGGCTTCCAAAAATCACTCTCTATCTCTTGAAACTGCTGTACAGCTGCTGCCCCCTACTTCAGATCTGATCTTCAGTCATGCTCTTCAGAGAAGCTCTCCATATCCACTCAGCGTCCACTGTACCCTGGGCTCTTTACATGCACTCTTCACATCTCCTATCCAAAACTGCTCTGCCCAGTGTATATCACACACCATAACCTTACTCTTCTGTCCAGCGCTGTACTGTTCTACCATCTACAAAGAGGACTCAACTCTTGACCTAATTACTTAGCTTGACACTGGGACACCTACAGCCCCATACTTCCCCCCCTTCCTATGTTAATATCTCCTCTCCACAGTCAGCCTCTGCTATCTACATGGACTTTCCACATGAATATCCTCTTACACCGTATAGCAGAATAGTTCAACATCCACTTACACTTAAAGCCCATGCTTACTCAGTCTCAACATGAATTATACCATTTGCCAAATGTGATTTAGAACACGTCTCACTTTATGCCTTACTAACTGCCACACGTATAGCACTGTCAGGAATTAAAGCTCCCTACCATTCATGCAATCCCAATACAGCGCTACACACAGCACAACTTAATAAACCACTCTCATGAACACTTGCCAAGAGATAATTAGAATACAACTTGAGACATCCTCTACTCTTTGACTACTATCAATGTTATTTATTCAAATCTTTCATTCACCATAACAATGTAACACCATTCACCCCAAACAGCCACTGTAAATACCACAATTTCCCTTGGCCACTCACACCCACTCACTGCTCACACTGTACCATTAACACACACAACACCATATACAAGCATGCCCATACACACCAAAGCCATTCACAATAAAACTCTCTGCTGTCACCCTACTGCATTGAGTATATTGCCCTCTTACCCAACGCAGAACTCAAATGAAGTCCTCTCACAATACTTAGCAACAGTCTCTCATCTCTAGCTCCTCAGTGCTGCTCTACACAGATGTGAAATTAACACAATAGTTTCAATTTAGCGAAAAATAATGATACTATACATCAATGAAAGCTGCTGTGAATCCCTTTAAATTGGGAATGATGTATGAAAATGTGATTTTTGTTATTCCCAATTTATTTTTTACATTTACGGTTATCATAGTGAGTAGTTGCTGTAAGTTACTAGAATTGTAGTAGTTCCACAACATTGGGTCTGGCAGATGTCTGATATACACTAATTGTGGGCTTCTTTTTGCTTAATAGTTCGGTTCAATGCTATTCAAGTCTACAGGAACTACCATGGGTGAGAGACCTATCAATCATAGAAAGTGACGGTGAAGCAACCATCATGGAATCATGTCGGAATAACCTATTCAGAAGCGCTTGTGGTGCTATAGTTAAGTAATAAAGTGACATCCAGAAGTGGTCATAAAGTTACTGTGAAGTGATATAAACAAATCCTGAAATAATTATGAAGTCCTTATGGAGTAATCTAACTCCATCCCCAAGTTGTCATGGAATCATCATGAACTAATCTGCACCCATCCCCTAGTTGTCATTCAATCATCATGAAGTAATCTGCACTCATCCCCTAGTTGTCACGGAGTCATCCTGTAGTTGTTAAAGATAATCACACATTTTCCAAGGAAGTAATCAGAAGGGCATCCTGAAGTAGGTACTGTGATGACTCTGGAGTCATCTCATTTAAATATTTCGCCCTATAGGCATACTTCAGGATGGTTTGTGATGACTTGACTGGATAATTACAGGAATAGCCCAGGCGAAGTCATCAGATGACTTCATAATGACTCCAGGAAGATCTTCCTTTTTGACTTGGAATACCTGGGTATGTATTTTGCACATATACCAACCAAGCCTCCAATTTGACCGGAATATAGGCAGTGTTCTCACCAGTCTGCAGGGGTCGTTGACATTCTAGAATACACTGCTGATCTTTGTGATGGGCAGGGTAGCCCTGAGTAAGACGGGCCTCCTGCCCTGATGTCTTTACGTTTTGAAGAATTATATCTGCGACATTCCAAGGTCCACATTCGAACATTGAACAGCCAGTTGGTGTCCCTGGTGTGGGCAGGCAAGAGGAGTAGGTCCTGCTGAGGGCAGATAGGGTATCTTTAAGTTGCAGCGGTCTGCCCATATGTGGTGAAAGAAGTGGCAAAGACTCAGGGATTAGCAGTGAAATGTGTGCTAAGGAGACCCCTATATGCTTGTTTCCTACCAATATGGTGGTTGCTGCTCTTTCGAAGGATGTAATTGGCAATGGATATGTCTCACTGGATGGGGGTTGGCTGTGAAAGAATGGGGGACCTCTACCTCAATTGCTCCTTTATTACAATGGCCGAGGCTATCCTCCTATTCGGAGTGGAGGAAAGGTCAGTTTCTGCAGTATGCCAAACTCTCCTGCATGGTCCGTGAGATATGGAAGGACTTCCAGGAAGACCGGAGGACCATTAACCCTCACCACAATTTTGGACCCAAGAATCAGAAGGGGACTTGTGTCCCACCTGCGTACAGCACTGAAGAGTGTATAGGAACACTGCTATGACAGTGGTTCACGACAGCTGCTATAAAAGTGCCGCTTACGGATAGGGATTGGAAATGCGCAAGGGCCCAGGTGAAGGATACGGTAAGTAATGCCCATCTTACATTAACGCAATTTGTTTTTACCTACACCACAACAATTAAGTAGGATCCTCACTAGATGATCAGGGGGCTGTTCTAGATGTGGATTGGCATTGGCCCACTTCTTGCACATGACGTGGGAGTGCCCTCGGTTGCTTCACTACTGGGATACAGTAGTGTGAGACACTGTGAGAATAACACACACCCGGGTGGTGCTGACTGTCTGACTCTGCCTACTAGGCCGTCTCCCTGCCTCTATGGAAGTGAAAAAGACGAAGCACAGATTTGCCCTGTTGGGACTGGTGCTGGCTTGGCAACATATAGCTATACACTAGGCCAAGACTGAGTTGCTGCCATTGCAGAAATGGCGGGCAGAGCTGCAAGAGTGGGTAGTGGCAGAAGAATGCAGACAGAGCAACTGCTGGAAGGGTAGCATGGAGAGGGATGGTCTAGCAGGGATCAGATAGAGTCGATGCTAGCACAGGAGCCTCTGTGGTGACGACAAGCTAGTAGTGTCACAGCCATGAATGATGAGTGATACTGCGTGAGCTTAGATACATGAATGCAGCCAGTGTGAGTGATGGCTAAACTGGGAATGACAGGTCCGGGCTGAATGATAAGGCTACAATTGTTATATAAATGATGGGATAAGAGACAAATCATCTCCTTGCCCTCACATTTAAGCTGGTGATGGTGTGTGTGTAAGGAAATGCCTCCTTGGCATGGTTACCCCCTGACTTTTTGCCTTTGCTGATGCCAAGTTATGATTTGAAAGTATGCTGAGGCCTGCTAACCAGGCCCCAGCACCAGTGTTCTTTCCCTAACCTGTACCTTTGTTTCCACAATTGGCACACCCTGGCATCCAGGTAAGTCCCTTGTAACTGGTACCCCTGGTACCAAGGGCCCTGATGCCAGGGAAGATCTCTAAGGGCTGCAGCATGTCTTATGCCACCCTGGAGACCCCTCACTCAGCACAGACATACTGCTTGCCAGCTTATGTGTGCTGGTGGGGAGAAAATGATTAAGTCGACGTGGCACTCCCCTCAAGGTGCCATGCCAACCTCACACTGCCCATGGCATAGATAAGTCACCCCTCTAGCAGGCCTTACAGCCCTAAGGCAGGGTGCACTATACCATAGGTGAGGGCATATGTGCATGAGCACTATGCCCCTACAGTGTCTAAGCCAAACCTTAGACATTGTAAGTGCAGGGTAGCCATTGGAGTATATGGTCTGGGAGTCTGTCATACACGAACTCCACAGCACCATAATGGCTACAATGAAAACTGGGAAGTTTGGTATCAAACTTCTCAGCACAATAAATGCACACTGATGCCAGTGTACATTTTATTGTGAAATACACCCCAGAGGGCATCTAAGAGATGCCCCCGAAATCATACCTGACTTCCAGTGTGGGCTGACTAGTTTTAGCAGCCTGCCACACACCAGACATGTTGCTGGCCACATGGGGAGAGTGCCTTTGTCACTCTGTGGCTAGTAACAAAGCCTGTACTGGGTGGAGGTGCTTCTCACCTCCCCCTGCAGGAACTGTAACACCTGGCCGTGAGCCTCAAAGGCTCACCCCCTTTGTTACAGCACCCCAGGGCACTCCAGCTAGTGGAGTTGCCCGCCCCTACCGGCCACGGCCCCATTTTTGGTGGCAAGGCCGGAGGAGATAATGAGAAAAACAAGGAGGAGTCACTGGCCAGTCAGGACAGCCCCTAAGGTGTCCTGAGCTGAGGTGACTCTGACTTTTAGAAATCCTCCATCTGCAAGATGGAGGATTACCCCAATAGGATTAGGGATGTGCCCCCCTCCCCTCAGGAAGGAGGCACAAAGAGGGTGTAGCCACCCTCAGGGCTAGTAGCCACTGGCTACTAACCCCCCAGACCTAAACACACCCCTAAATCGAGTATTTAGGGGCTCCCAGAACCTAGGTAACTAGATTCCTGCAACCTAAGATGAAGAAGGACTGCTGACCTGAAAGCCCTGCAGAGAAGACGGAGACACCAACTGCTTTGGCCCCAGCTCTACCGGCCTGTCTCCCCACTTCAAGAAAAACTGCAACAGCGACGCGTTCCACAGGGTCCAGCGACCTCTGAAGCCTCAGAGGACTACCCTGCATCTAAAAGGACCAAGAACTCCTGAGGACAGCGGCTCTGCTCCAAAGGAGTAACCTCTTTGCAACAAAGAAGCAACTTTTAAAGAACACACGTTTCCCGCCGGAAGCATGAGACTTTGCACTCTGCACGCGACACCCCCGGCTCGACTTGTGGAGAAACAACGCTACAGGGAGGACTCCCCGACGACTGCGAGACAGAGTTGACCCCTCTGAGCCCCCACAGCGACGCCTGCAGAGTGAATCCAGAGGCTCCCCCTGACCGCGACTGCCTGCTTCAAAGAACCCAACGCCTGGTAAAGACACTGCACCCGCGGCCCCCAGGACCTGAAGGATCCGACCTCCAGTGCAGGAGCGACCCCCAGGTGGCCCTCTTCCTTGCCCAGGTGGTGGCTTCCCCGAGGAGCCCCCCCCTTGCCTGCCTGCTTCGCTGAAGAGACCCCTGGATCTCCCATTGAAACTTATTGCAAACCCAACGCCTGTTTGCACACTGCACCCGGCCTCCCCCGTGCCGCTGAGGGTGTACTTTTTGTGCTGACTTGTGTCCCCTCCAGTGCCCTACAAAACCCCCCTGGTCCGCCGTCCTCATACGCGGGTACTTACCTGCTGGCAGACTGGAACCGGGGCACCCCCTTCTCCATTGAAGCCTATGTGGTTTGGGCACCTCTTTGACCTCTGCACCTGACCGGCCCTGAGCTGCTGGTGTGGTAACTTTGGGGTTGCTCTGAACCCCCAACGGTGGGCTACCTTGGACCCAACTTTGAACCCTGTAGGTGGTTTACTTACCTGCAAAACTAACAAACACTTACCTCCCCCAGGAACTGTTAAAAATTGCAGTGTCCAGTTTTAAAATAGCTATTTGCCATTTGTGTGAAAACTGTATATGCTATTTTTCTAATTCAAAGTTCCTAAAGTTCCTAAGTGAAATACCTTTCATATAAAGTATTGTTTGTACATCTTGAACCTGTGGTTCTTAAAATAAACTAAGAAAATATATTTTTCTATATAAAAACCTATTGGCCTGGAATTGTCTTTGAGTATGTGTTCCCCATTTATTGCCTGTGTGTGTACAACAAAAGCTTAACACTACCCTCTGATAAGCCTACTCCTCGACCATACTACCACAAAATAGAGCATTAGAATTATCTCTTTTTGCCACTATCGTACCTCTAAGGGGAACCCTTGGACTCTGTGCATGCAAGGGGGAGAAGGCTCCTGCAGAGATGATGGCAGTCCTACGGATAAGTGAGGCCTGCCTCAGGTTTGGTGAATGTTGGGTGGAGAACTGTGTGTGCATGTCAGGCAGTGAGTGTTCCATCATCCACTCCTACAGACAGGAAAGGGAATCCAATTTACACTATTCAAAACTGATGCTCCTCTGAACAGCCCCAAAGTGAATTTTTCAGTTGGAGGCATACTGCTGTGTTAATGCAGCCTGTTCTGACACCGAACAGCATCTGTCCCTCCCTTCCACTGCAGCAGTATCCACCTTGACAAGATGGCAGCTCCTACCATAAATACGGAGGAGCAGAGTATGTTGATCCTGATTACAAACACGAGATGCGGGGTCAATACATTGGTAGATGCATCAATGTCACTCGGGCACTCAAGGAATGCGTGGATCGTCACACGTTGATGGTGATGCATTCGTTTCTGAAGACGAGCATTAAAGCTGCGATGTGTTTATTCCGAAGGCGATGCACCAGGTTTCTTCATGTTGTCATAAGGATACATCAATCGCCCCTCAGTGAGGGTGATGCGGAAGTGCCAGAGATGCTGCTTGGGCCACAAGTGCGATGTGCGGATTTTATTCCTGTGTTCGACTTTTCATACATGGCGTGGTCTCCAGGTTGTTGATGTGTGTTGAACTCTGATTTTGTTACTCTGGGCACTTTACCACTGCTAAGCAGTCCCAAAGTGCAAGTTCTCCTTTACAAAATGTGTATGTAATTGGCTTATCCATGATTGGCATATTTGGTTTACTACTAAGTCTCTAGTAAAGTGCACTAGAGGTGCCAGGGCATGTAAATCAAATGCTACTAATGGGCCTGCAGCAGTGGGTGTGCCACCCACATAAGTAGCTCTATAATCATGTCTCAGACCTGCCACTGTAGTGTCTGTATTTGCAGTTTTAACTGTGAACTCGACTTGGCAAGTGTACCCACTTGACAGGCCTAAACCTTCCTTTTTCTTACATATCAGACACCCCTAAAGTAGGCCCTAGGTAGCCACAAGGGCAGGGTGCAGTGTATGGTTAAGGTAGGACATATAGTAATGTGTTTTATATGTCCTGACAGTGAAATATTGCTAAATTTGTTTTTCAATGTTGCAAGGCCTGTCCTTCTCATAGGTTAACATGGGGACTACCTTTAAATCTGATTAAAGTGTAGATTCCATTTGGGAACGGATGAACATGTGGAGTCTGGGGTCTCTGAGCTCACAATTTAAAAATACATCTTTTAGTAAAGTTGATTTTAAGATTGTGTGTTTGAAAATGCCACTTTTAGAAAGTGAGTATTTTCTGTGACTCTGCCTGTTTGTGGATTCCCTGTCTGGGTCAGCTTGACAGCTGAGCCGGTTGCACCTCACACTAGACAGTGACACAAAGGGAGCTGTGGTGTAGCCTGCATATCCTGATGAGCCATCTGTGCTAGGAGGGAGGGGATGTGTGGTCACTCACACCTGAAAGGGCTGTGCCTGCCCTCACACAATGTAGTCTCCAACCCCCTGGTGAGTGTCTGGGGCCTGGCCTGGGCAAGGCAGGATTTCACATTCAAAAGAGACTTACTTTGAAGTAGGCCTACTTCAAAGGAGAAATTGGGTATAAGAAGGGCACCCAAAACCACAGACTTTAGAAACCCTTCTGGAAACAAGAGGAACCTCTGCCTGGAGAAGAGCTGAGGAGCTGAGGAGGAAGAGCTGCCCTGCCTGTGACTGTGTTTTGTGGAGCTATCCTGCAGTTGCGGCTTCTGCCTGAGTAAGAGGGCAAAGACTGGACTTTGTGTGCCTTCCATCTTGAGAAGAAATCTCCAAGGGCTTGATCTAGAGCTTGCCTCCTGTTGTTTGAAGTCTCAGGGAGAAGCAAAGACTTCTCTCTGCCAGCACCGGTAGTCTCTGGAGAGACTGCTACTCTGCCCTGTGGTGCCCATCCAGTTACTGGGACCCTGAAAGGAGAAGCTGGCAGCCTAAAGACAAGGAAATCCACACACAGAGCGCCATGCGGGGAAAAGAACGATGCGCTGCCGGCTCCACAGCTGAGAATCGAAGGAAACGCGACTGAAGAATCAGCGCACGGAGCAGGAGAAACGATGCGCAGCATCGCTGACGGAGGCTGGGAGATCACCACCCGCGCTGCAGGGTTTTCGGATCATCGTGCAGCTGGATTTCTGACTCAAGTACTGCTCAGCGTGGAAAAACAACACAAGACCTGCCCGGACCCGAGAATGCTGACCGGATCGACGCATCGCTCTCCTGCGGAAAAAAGAAACAACGCGCCAGACCCGGTGAAAGGAGAAACAACGCACTGTCGGGCTCATGAGTGGAATCAACACATCGCAAGCCCTTTTTGACACAGACTTGCCCGTGCAGGGTTATTTTTGGCGCACCCAATGTACTTTTTCACACTGACAGCGTTAGTGTGTGTTTAAAACTACTTAAAGACTCTTTTTGCATTTGTATTGATTTGTGTATTGTGGATTTTTGTTGTTTTGGTCTTGTTTTGTTTAGATAAATATTTCCTATTTTTCAAATTTTTCTGGTGTTGTGTCATTTTGTAGTGTTTTCATTAAGTTACTGTGTGTGTTGGTACAAATACTTTACACCTAGCACTCTGAAGTTAACCCTACTGCTCTGCCAAGCTACCAAGGGGGTAAGCTGGGGCCTAGCTGAGGGTGATTCTCTTTTACCCTGACTAGAGTGAGTGTCCTTGCTTGAACAGGGGGTAACCTGACTGTCAACCAAAGACCCCATTTCTAACATCCTGCAACAGGGTTGATGCATCAGTTGTCGCTTCCAGCAGGCAGGGGTTGCGTCGATTTCAATGGTGCAAGTATCTGAGTCCACTTTTAGTGAAGCAGGCACAGGAGCAGGGGTAGAGACTTTTATATCCCTTAGTCTCTAGCAACAGGAGGCAAGCAAACAAGCCATTAGAGATCACTTTGGGGTTGCAAGGCAGAGTCCAGCTCTCCCTCAGAAGGGTCAGATAGCAGCAGGAGAAAATAAGTCCTTCCAGGTCAGCCGAATAACAGTCTTTGGTGCATCAGAGCAGTTTTTCCAAAAGAGTCCAGTTGTAGGTCCTGAAGTGTCTGATTTGGTGGGTCATGCCACCAGAACATATACCCAAATATGCCTTTGAAATGGTGGGTGATTTCAAAGAAGAGTCTTTGAAGTGCACAAATACCCTTTCTTCCTCAAAGCTGGCTTCAGACTATCTGTAGGGGGTAATCAGCCACTTGTGTGAGGAGAGGCACTGCCTAGTCAGGTGGGTTAATATTGGAATAGTCGATCTCGATGCACACAATGATACATTCATATATAAGAACAAAGTCACATCACCCTTATTTAATTCACCCATCATGAACTCTCCATCAGCCCCAAAACAAAAGGTCAGGCAGGCTCTAAGACCTAGGCCAGAGGTTACTGACTGACAGGGCACAGGTGGAGTGGCATGTTGCCAGCAAACGCACAAACAGGAATCTTAGATCAATGCCACAGATAGGCGAAGCAACACTAAAAAGGTCCAAGTAAATTGGCCTCAATAAAACACACATGGCCAGAGGGGTGTGCACATTTCCAACACATTATAAAGTCAGATGCCACATGAAGTTAGGAACACTTAGCCAATCAGAACACAGCAACATGCAGTGATCACAAGCCCCTCAGGCTGGACAGCTGGGCACATACCTACTGACCAACATTGTGTCCATGCAAGGTAGAGCCCCACCTGTATTTGATATTAGGGCCTTGTTTATGACTTGAAGACAACTGCTCAAATTTTTGACCCAAAAAGAAACGTTTTAATTGTGTTATGGTATACAGAGAAATGTATCAAACACCGCTCTAATCGAGTGTACTTTGAGACAGTCCTCAGACCCCGGTCCTGTAACTGTTCTCCCAGCCATAATGTTTAATTAAACTGTTCTTGTTTTGCCAAATGCCTCTTGTCTTTTGTTTTTTCAACATAAACTCATATTCAAAAAACATAAGTGTCAGCCCCTCACGCCTTCCCGCCCATGAAAAGCCATCAGAATGCAGAAGAGCACTTAGAATACCCAACTTTCTTGTGTTTGTAGCTGTCTCGAGAGAATGCACAAAGTGTAGATGTCAACCACCCCAGACATGTAATGAGACAGGCTGCAGACAGCTGTAAGAGCAGGGAAATGTCCACTTTCCAAAATATTATTGTTAAATCCAACTAACAGTAAAGAGTATATACCATTACCATTTAAATGATATGAAACATGACATAGCTACTTCTGAATCAGCAATTACAGTTTAAGAATGGAAAAAGGAATTCCCAGTATTAAACTATGAGAGGAGTAGGCCTCACAGTAGTGAAAAACAAATGTGGGTGTTTTTCACTACTAGGACATGCAAAACATAAAGGTACATGCCCTACCTTTTACTTACACAGCACCCTGCCCTACGGGTTACATAGGGCCTACCTTAGGGGTGACATAGGTGTAATAAAAGGGGAGTTTTTTGATAACCAACTTCATTGATTTATGTACACAACAACAGGTCACTGGTAGGGGAAGGCATATTTCAATGTCACAATTGAATATCAATTTACAGATTAACAAACCCACTTGATAAATAAACAACAAAGTATTTTTGCTCTTGCAGGGCCCAACCATGCAGCCCAGATCTTGGTATTTCCCCCAAGCAACCCCTTGCCTGATATACGAGGCGCTCCATTTGGGCACACTAGTCCATCCCTCTCCTCCATTGGTGCAATGAGGCGGGGCTCTTGGACGCCCAATCCCCTGGCAACGTCTCTTTTCGCTATAAGTAGGGCTGTGCCCAGAAATGTATGGAGTGCTTGGGAGCCTGTGGTGCCTTTAATCACCCCCAATAGGACCACCTTTGGGGAGGGATCCAGGGCGAGATTCAACAGTGTACAGAGTTCGTTCAGGATTTGCGCCTAATACCTCTGGATATTGGGGCAGGGCCAAGCTACATGGAAAAAGTTGGCAGGTGAGTAGGGCCATCTGTTGTACTGAGGGCTCGGCTTTAGCCCGGGATGGTGGAGCCTAGCTGGGATTAGACAGGCACAATGTAGTACATTTGCACCAATCGTAGTCTGGCAGAGATTGTGATAACACGTGGCGCCATAAGCGCGTCTCGCTAGTCTTCGTCATCCAGCAGGCCCGCCCAGGCCTCCCAATGAGATCGCAGGGGTTGGAAAGATGGGAAGGCATTTAATAGGAGGGAACGGTGTATCTGTGAGATCCCCCCTGCCCCAAGGACCCCCTATCATTGTCTTGACCTCCAAAGGGCTGAATTCAGGTATGGAGGTATCTTTGGTAATGTGTGCCCTCAGTGCATGTCTCAGTTGCAAAAACTTGTGGAATTGTGTCTGGGCCAGTGCATATGTTTTTGAAAGGACTTCATGAGTGTGCCTTCCCAGATATCTCCCACCCCCAGGAGGTCTATAGCATTCCATCGTGAGAAGCCCTCTAGAGTTGCAACCTCCCGCAGCCATGTTTCCTGCCACAGAGGGGTGCATTGGGTGATCCGTCCCCACCACCCTGTCATTCTTTGAGCCTTGCACCAACTGTATAGGACCTGACTTGTTACCTCTAGTGTGGTTCTGGGGATGGGACTTCCGTAAAGCATGTCCAGATTGTGTGAGACACCCATCCTGGAGAGTTCCAGGTGGTAGGTTGGATCATCCAAGCCCCAGTGAGCCATTCATTGACAGTGAGTACCGGGACAACTACCTAATAAAAGTATAAATTGGACATAGCTAGACCACCATAATATACGCTGTGTTGGCATGTTTACCATGATAGGCGTCATCTGCCATTACGACAGATGAAGGAGCGAGACACTGCGGCTGCCTCCTGAAACCAGTGGCTAGGTAGCTGAAGGGGGAAATTTTGAAGGATATAAAAAAACTGTAAACTTTGCACTTGTATAGTGCACTACTCACCCGTTAGGGTCTCAAGGCGCTGTACGCATACCACTGTCGAACCCTTCCTGGCTTTTCCCTGTGAGGCGCCCACTCCTGGACAGCCCCAGGGTGAAGCCAGGCATCCAAGTGCTGTGAGGGCCGTTGTGGAGATTAAGCAAGCTATTGCCCAGAGTTACAGAGTGGGACCCATTAATTAGGTTAAGCACAGAGGCAAGAATTATCTGGTCCGGGGGAATGGAGCCCAAGACCCGCTGAGGTGGGAATTGAACCCTGGTCCCGGGGCAGATCTCTGCATCAGGGTCTGCCGCTCTAACCATTGTGCCATACTTCTCCACCGGGATATAGAGGAACTGGGGCAGGATGAGCATTTTATAGAGGGCTATACAGCCCATAACATTCAGCAGCAGTATCTGCCATTTATCCAGATCTGCCTTCACCCTACAGGTAAGAGGGGTAAGGTTAAGGCCCAAGTCATAGTCAGATTGAGCGCCACTCAAGTGCCAAGATAGGTAAAACTTAGACGCCAGATGGGAATATTCGACTGCCAGTTGACAAGATCACAGGAGTCCGAAAGTGGAAGACATTTGGGCAGCAACTGGAGACACCTTGGTCCACTCACCGCCGGCTATGACAGGTAGAGCAGCACAATATCAGTGTAAAGTGCTATGAGATCTTCCTGCCGCCCGCCCAATGCCATCCCACAAGGAAGACATCTCAGTGGATCATTTGTGCAAATGGTTTGATGGCTAGGGCAAAAAGGAGTGGGGACAGAGGACAACCCTGACTTGTACCTCTCACAAAAGGAAAGGCCTCCAAGAGCATCGCTTTCACTAGGATACCGGCTGTCGGTGTTTGGTAGAAGTTGGCTCATGCATCAAAAAGAGAGCCCCAGGCCCACTTTTTGAATAACAAAATCCAGGTACCCCCAGTCCACTTTGTCAAATGCTTTTTCAAAGTTGATTAATAGGGTAAGTGGGGAGGGGAGCATGCGCCTATGTGCCAGGGCAACATGTAGACTTCGCAGGCAGTGTCTAGTGCTGTGGGTAGGCATAAAGCTGCACTGATTGGGGTGAATCAGGTGGTGCAAAACTGTCTTTAGATGGGTGGCTACTATATTGGCGTGGAGTTTAATTTCACTATTAATTAGTGATATTGGTCGATAGTCTGCATAGGCCGCAAAGGGGGGGGGCAGGACTCAGGAAGTATCACTATTGTGGCCTGGTTTAGGTCGTGAGAAAGAGTGTCTCTCTCCAAAGCCTCTTTGTAGAGACCATTAAGCTGAGGTATCAGTATGTCCCGAAATCCAGAGTATTATTCCGACGGGTAACCGTCTGGGCCAGGAGTTTTGCCCGATCTCAACATCGTAATAGCTTCCCGGATTTTCTCTATGGTTACAGGATCATCTAGACTTTCACTAATGGAGAGTAGAAGAGTAGGCATATTTACTTCATTCAGTAGTGGCATCTGCTGTTCACTGGTTGGTCTACGCGTCGCTGTGTATAGAGCGGCATAGTACTGAGCGAATATAGATGCGATGTTCTGGGGGGCCGTATAGGTCATCCCGGTGTCGTCCATTATCTCGGGGATCACCCTCCCAATCAATGGTTTGTTCGCCAGCCAGTAAAGTAGTTTGCTATTCGCCCCACCCATATACCCGCATCTGTGATGCCTGCCAGTGCTTAGCCTCTTCTAGGGAGGGAGTTCTGATCTCTTCTCTCACCATCTCTAAGATGCGATTAGCAGTCTCCCTTCATGTCCCAACCAGTTTGCATTCTAATTGGAGTGCCTGACCTCAAAAGATGTTTTGTGTGCCTGTTTCTCTTGTCGTCGTAGGAGGGTCTTAACAATGCCGCATACTGTTGCCTTGCTCGCCGCCCAGAGTGTGATGTTAGACTGAACTGTACCCTCATTGTCTCAGTAGTAGTGTTCAATCTCTTTCCGGAGGTCAGTAGAGTAGGTCTCATCCTGCAAGAACCACGCATTGATATGCCACATGGGCCTTAGACTCTGGTCAGAGTGGCGTGGTGGTCAGGAGGACCAGGGCGTGATCTGAGAGGCCACGGGCAAGTATTTGCACTTGGGTAACCAGGGGAAGGTCAGTGGCAGGCATAAGGATGGTGTGAAGCAGAAGTGTTGGTGCATTGCCGGGAGAGGGCGATACTCGTCAACCATTTGTTGAGGAATGTAGAGCATCATCGACGGGCCTCTGACGGGGGGGGGGGGTGATATCAAGGCCCAGTTCTATGATCGCCAACCAACAACTGTGTAACCCATGGGCATCTGAGCTAGCACGGCTGCGAGTGCGGAGAAAAACTTATCAAGTGCTGTAGTGGCGATGCATCCGGCCAGTCTGGGCAAAGAACCTCCTGTGCGAGCCATGTCTGTTTCACCACTAAGGAGTAGTCACGCTGCAGGAGTATTGCTACCCCTCTGGCTCCCCGTGTGTGGTAGACATGGTCAAAGCCATAGCAGGCAAGGAATGGGCACGTGGACCCTATTAGGTGTGTCTCTTGGAGAAGTAGGATGGAAGGGTGGAGTCGTTGCAAATGGCATAGTACCGCCGCCCTTTTAATTTTATCTAGGAGCCCATTAACGTTCCACAAGACTATAGTGATGGGTGCCATAGGCTGCCAAAGAGTGGAATGCCTCCTGAAGCGGACCATGCAGCAGGAGATGCAGGATGTTTGTCGGATTGGGCTGTTGTGTGAGGTGGAGCCTACGTGGTTGTAGGGCCCTGAGCGACTTGAGACCTTCTACCCATATGTGACATCAAGGTACAAAACAAACAACAATATATTAATTCAACAATACTCTGATGAATACCCCACAACTCCCCACTCCCTCAATTGAAGAAGCATCTGTCGTCCCAAGAAGATCCCAACAAAAGTAAAGGAAAGGATAAGGAAAACCAATGTGGTATGGAGTGGTGGACCGCTCCAAGAAGTCGGATCTCATAAGTGCCGTGCTGGTGGACCCATGTAGGCTCTGTCTCAGTCCCATGGGACAGTCAAATCTCTCCCTCGGCTGGGGTTATCTGGCCCCAAGGCACTGGTTCACGAGAGGCATCCTCCCACTGCAGGGGCAATGGAGAGCGGGACCCCACGCCGAGGGACCGTGAGGCTGGTCGAGACCTGAGTCACCTGCAACAAGAGCTGGCTGGTGCGGGTTCACCCAGGACGGCCAGACTCCTTTGCAGCCCCCCTGGATGCACCAGCGGGGGCCTGCTGGGAGGAGGGCGGGGCCCAGCGGCACCATCCTGAAGCAGTCGCTCCTCCGTCGCCCACTGCCAGGCCGCCTCCAGCATAAAACAAAAGCACACCTTGCCGGCATGCAGATCCTTAGGTCGGGCTGTACTTTAAATGCATTGCCTTCAGTTTTTGTTTTACTTGTTTGTAGGTGCGCCACCAGGTCTGAACCTCCCGAGAGTTGTCCAGGAAAATCCAAATCTTTGAGTTCTGAAAGCAGACCTCTGCCTGGGCCCGTTCCTCTTGCAAGATGGTGCCACGGTCTTGAAAGTTAAGGAAGCAGGTTATCAACGCTCTGGGTAGTGCTTCAGGAGGAGGTCTGGTGGAGAGAGCTCTGTGGGCTCGCTTGATGGTGAACCATGTGGATAGCCCACCGGGGGCATACATGATTTAAGCCACGCATCAAGAACTTCAACAAGTCTAGAGCCCTCGGCCTCCTACGAGCATCCAATGAAACGCAGGTTGTTTCATCTTGATTGATTTTCAGAATCTTCTACACGCTGTTGTAGCTCGTGGGTACGAGTTTGGAGGCAGGACACCTTGATTTTAAGAATTTGAACCTCATCTTTCACTGATGATACATGCGCCTCTGCCTCGGTCAGTCGTGCTGAGGTGTTCTTAACACCCTGTCCTAGCAGAGTCATATCTACTCTCACCTCCCCGATTTTATTTTCAACCACCGCCTGGGAGGACTCGCTGGATCTTATCGGTGTCTCCCCAGTTGAGGCAGAGGTCTCCATGGTATCACCCTGTGGGTTCCAGCTGGAGTCATGAGTTTATCTATACGAGTTTGGGAGGAGGAAGACGTTGCTTGTTTGTCCATCCCCATGGTTTAGATCACAGGTATACCTGACGCCACAATGCAACGCTGGGGTCTTATTCACAATCCATAGCCTTCAGTGGGTCAAAAGGACACAACATATTGTCCCTCACACCGGGCAGGCTGGGAATGGGCACCCAGCAAACGAGGTCTGGGAGTCAATTGGGGTGAACACCAAGCAGACAGGCCCCTACTATGTAGCTACTGGGGCCCCGGATGGTCCAGCCAGGTTCAGAGCCGGAGTGGCGCATTCCCAACGATCAGGCCAGAAGGGGAGCGCCCCCCCCACCACAGTAAGGCCACGCTCCCCTGGGTTCAACTGCAGTCCTAGCAGCGCGGTCCACTCCCAGGCACCCAGGGCAGGCACGGTACCAATGAGTTAGGCCAGGCCCCACACGATCTCGCTCCCTTTTTGAGATTCGGGCAGAGACAGGAAGCAGAACCAATCACAGGTCGGCGGGCCCCTTGTGCAACCCCAGGCCAAGCCGTGGCAGCAGGCACAAAGTAGACACTCTGCATCCCGGCAGATCCCTGAGCAGGTGCGAATCCAGCGGCCAATGCGGTCCCTCCACCAGTACTGTAATGGTGTAGCAGGCCTCCAGAGCAATGGGTCCCATCCGCAGGGCCCCAGATGTTACAGGACATCCAAGAGGGACACTACGGGCACAAGCCCCTGCCACCACTTCTTGCCATCCCCTGGGGTGATGAAGGCCCCAACGTCAGCAGACCCAGCCCCTGCGGCTGGCAGCCTGTGTCAAGCTCAGGTAGGGAGGGGGCGGTCCTCACCGCAGGTCAGTGGGCCACCGATGCTCCGCAGTCCCAGTCATTGCGGAAGACGATCAATGGATGCGCCACCTTCAGTTCTCTGGGGTGAGCATCACAACCGCAAGGCCGGCCCTGCCAAAGTCTTCCTTAGTCAGGCCCGTCACTCCGCTCTGCAAGCGCGAGGTCAGTGGGCCGCCACAGATCCTCCATCCACATTAAGGTGGGCCCCCAGGCACCCTGGAGACTGGCCCAGAATGTAGGGCCCCAGGTGAACACTAGGACAGGGTCAGAGGTCGGGGTCTCCAGCACACAGTCAGCAAGCATGGGAGCCCCCCAGGCAGCATTTCATAGGAGGATAGGAGGGACCTGCCATCTTGTCTCTCTGCCACGTCTCCCTGGGCACATGGGCCCCAGCGTCCGAAGGGAGGCCCGCAACGCCACCCACCTCAGTCTGCAGCAAGACGAGCTTAGATGGTGGCGATGGAGGGGTACAGAGCACTCTCAGAGTGCGATCACCACCTTGAAGCCCCAAGCCAAGCCGACCAAAAAGGGAGTTTAGTGCTTGGCAAAGGGTTTTAAATGCCAAGTCAATGTGGCAGTAAACTGTTCACACAGGCCCTGCAGTGGCAGGTCTGAGGCATGTTTAAAGGGCTACTTGTGTGCGTGGCACAAGCAGTGATCCAGGCCCGCTAATAGCACTTAATTAACAGGACCTAGTTATATGGCATACCACATTACAAGGGACTTACAAGTAGATGAAATATGCTAATTCTGTATACACCAATGTTACCATGTTAAGGGAAGAATGACATGCACTTTAGAACTGGTAAGCAGTGGTAAAGTCCTCAGAGTCCTATGGCTAACGTACAAGTTACTTACCTTCGGTAACAAAATATCTGGTAGAGACATATTCTAGTTGCAGATTCCTTACTTTCGAATTTTTCCCCAGGCATCAGACTGGATCTGGAGATTTTTCTTTGAGCACTACCCTTGCGCGTCAGAAGGTGGCATCGGTCGACTCCGCAGGCATTGTGGTTGCTGTGCGGACATCGGGAGTAGTACATAGGCGCCGCCCTCACACAGTGACATCAGTTTCTTTTAATGACTTTCCAAGCCAGAGAGCAGAGCCGTTAAGAACACTGAGATTGGTGCGCCAGAGCTAAGGACCTGAAACGGGGGATCCCTGTCCCTAGAGATCAGTTTGCAAGCGGGGAGGATGGGTGGCCAGTAAGGAATCTGCAACTAGAATATGTCTCTACTAGATATTTCGTTAACGAAGGTAAGTAACTTGTACTTCTGATAGAGACTTCTAGTTGCAGATTCCTTACCTTAGAATAGATACCCAAGCAATGCCATCCTCAGTTGTGGGCTGCTAACCAAGATCATACTAGAAAGTCCTGCAGGACCGAACAACCAAAGTAGCCATCTCGACTGACCTGACTATCCAGGCAGTAAGGTTTAGCAAACGTGTGCAGGGATGCCCACGTAGCTGCCTGACAGATATCCAGGACAGGAACTCCGCGTTCTAACGCAGTGGAATCAGTAGTTGCTCTGGTGGAATGAGCACGCAAGCCTTCAGGAGGTTGCTTCTTAGCCAAAGCGTAGCACATTTTGATTCAAAGAAGCACCCATCGAGAGATGGTATGCTTTTGCACTGCCTTCCCTTTTTTGACACCCACATATCCAATGAAGAGTTGATCGTCCACTCGGAAATCTGTAGTACAATTGAGGTAGAATGCCAACGCTCTTTTTGGGTCCAGACGGTGGAGTCTCTACTCATGGGAAGGATGTGGGGGTGCGTAGAAGGTAGGCAAGGTGAAGGACTGGCCTACATGAAATGGTGTAACCACCTTAGGAAGAAAGGAAGCTCTAGTGCACAGCACTACTCTGTCAGGGTGTACAGACAAGTATGGAGGTTTTGAAGAAAGGGCCTGAAGCTCACTCACCCTGTGAGTAGAGGTGATAGCAACCAGAAAGACAGTTTTGAAGGTAAGGAGCCACAAGGGACAATTCTGCATTGGCTCAAAGGGGGTACACATTAAATAAGTAAATACAAGATTAAGAACCCACTGAGGCATGATAAATGGAGTGGGAGGAAATAAGTGAGTGAGCCCTTTTAGGAACCTACTCACAATAGGAGATTTGAAGAGTGAGAGCTGATCAGGTAGCCTAAAAAAGGCTGGAATGGCAGATAAATACCCTTGAAGGGTGCCCAAAGCAGAGCCCTACTGGGCTAAAGAAAGAATGAACAGAAGAACCTCTGACATAGGGGCAGAAAGGGGATCAACAGATTTGTTGGTACACCATGCCACACTATTCCAACAACAGGTGAATACAGTTTTAGTCGATGGACGCCTGGCTGCCAAGATAACATTGCAGACTTCAGATGTAAAGGCAAAAGCCGTCAACTGTTGCCGCTCAATCTGAATGCATGAAGGTGGAGGTTGGACAGGTTCGGGTGCAGAACCGTTCCCTGTTGCTGCGACAGAAGATCTGCCCGAAGAGGCAGTCTAAGTGGAGGATCAATGGACATGCTAAATAGCTCTGGATAGCACACTCTTCGAACCCAGTCCGGAGCTACCAAGATGACTTGGGCCCTGTCGTTCTTGATTTTCTTGAGAACTCTGGGCAGAAGAGGGATAGACGGGAAGGCGTTAAGGAGGCCGGAGCTCTACTCGAGACAAAAAGCGTCTCCGAGCGCGTGCCGCCTTTGAAACTCCAACGCCCAAAACAGCTGACATTGTGCATTCTCTGCGGAGGCGAACAGATCGAACCAAGGCTCTCTCCACTTGTGAAAGAGACCTTGCGTCACCTCCAGATGGAGACGCCATTCACGGTTGACTGTGCGTCGGCGGCGGAGTTCGTCCACTCTGGTGTTGAGGAAGCCCGCCAGATGTTGAACCATCAGGTTAATGTCCTGATGTTCCAGCCATGTCCAGAGGTGTAGTGCCTCCTCACAAAAGCTCCAGGACCCTACCCCGCCCTGTTTGTTGGAGTACCACATGGCGGTAGTATTGTCCGTGAACACCTGCACCACTTTCCCTTTGAGAGAGGAAAGGAATGCTTTCAATGCAAGCCTGATCGCCCAGAGCTCCAGCAGATTTATATGGAGCCCCGACTTCGCCGGAGACCAGAGGCCTCTGATCTCCGCCTCTCCCATGTGGCCGCCCCAACCCAGAAGTGACGCATCCGTCACTATAGAGAGATCTGGTTGGGGAAGGGAGAGGGATCTGCCGTTAACCCAATTTGGATTTGAAAGCCACCAATGCAGGTCTTTCGCAGTCCCCTCTGAGATATGGACCATGTCGGAGATATTCCCCTGATGCTGTGCCCACTGGAACTTCAGGTCTCACTGCATAGCCCGCATATGCCATCTGGCATGTGTTACTAGCAGGATGCAGGAAGCCATGAGGCCCAGCAGCCTCAGAGTCAGTCTCACTGAAACCCAAGACCGAGGCTGAAAGATCGAATCATAGCCTGAATGTCTTGGACTCACTTTTCGGGAGGATAAGCCTGAAACTGCACTGTGTCCAGAACAGCTCCAATGAAAGGGAGCGTCTAAGAGGGAGTCAGGTGTGACTTCAGCACGTTTATAGTGAAACCCAGCGTGTGCAGGAGGTTCGCCATAGTCTGAAGGTGGGAGACGACTGTCTGAGGCGAGTGCGCCTTCAACAGCCAGTCGTCGAGGAAGGGGAAGACTGAGACCCCTAACCTGCGCAGATGAGCTGCATCCACCACCATCACTTTTGTGAACACCCGAGGGGCGCTGGTAAGGCTGAAGGGGAGCACGGTAAACTGAAAGTACTCGTGACCTACCACGAATCGTAGGTAACGTCTGTGGACAGGCAGGATGGGGATGTAGAAATAAGCATCCTGCAAGTCCAATGCTACAATCCAGTCTCCTGGGTCTAAGGCAGACAGAACCTGAGCCAGGGTGAGCATTTTGAATTTCTCCTTCTTAAGGAAGTAGTTCAGGTCCTGAAGGTCTAGGATAGGACGTAAGCCCTTGTACTTCTTTGGTATCAGAAAGTAGCGGGAATAACAACCACGACCTACTTCTGGCACAGGGACCCTTTCTATAGCTCCATTGGCTTCCTGGCGGAGAAGCACCTAATGATGCTCCGGAAGATAATGGAAGGATGGTAGCATGTGTGGTGAGGCAGATTCGAAATGGAGGGAGTAGCCCTTCCGAATGATCTGCACAGGGACCCTTTCTATAGCTCCATTGGCTTCCTGGCGGAGAAGCACCAAATGATGCTCCGGAAGATAATGGAAGGATGGTAGCATGTGTGGTGAGGCAGATTCGAAATGGAGGGAGTAGCCCTTCCGAATGATCTGCAAAACCCACCTGTCCGTGGGGATATGTTCCCAGTGGGGCAGGTGATGGCGGATCCTGCCACCAACTGGGCGGGAGTGAGGGGATGGACTAGGAGGGTTCGGAGGCTGCAGCGGGGGCAGAGGTGGACTGGACAGACCTCTGGTTCAATGTCCCACGGTCATGTGGGATTCCACGTTCTCGGCCACGCATAGGCTGGCCATCGTGTGTGGCACGGTGGCTGGGAGGAGGACGTGACAGGGCGCCCCTTCCGTGTCCACGAAAGGGGCAAAAAGCAGACTGTGGTGGGCGAGTGGCCGAGGAAAGACCAAGGGACTGAGCCGTAGCCCGGGAATCCTTGAATCTTTCCACGGCCGAGTCCGCTGTCTCCAAAGAGATGGGTGCCATCAAAGGGCATGTCCATGAGTGACTGTTGGACATTCCCTGACTAACCAGAAGGGCATAACCAGGCATGGCGCCGTAAGGCTACTGTCGTTGCAACCGATCTGTCCAGAGAGTCGGTCTTATCCGGCCCACAACAGATTGTGAAACTTTGCCGCGTCTCTCCGATCGTTAGCGGGGGACGATAGCACAGGCCTCCTCCAGTATCTGCGGCAGGACTTGCGAAACTGTATCCCACAGGGAGTGGGTATAACGGCCCAAAAGGCATGCGGTGTTCACAGACCACAACGCTAGACTGGAGAAAGAAAACCGACCTGGGGCGAATAGGCCCCACCAAAGCCGAAGGCGGCATTGACTGACGCTGCTCCGACTGAGTCATCAGGGATAAGAATTTGGTCGACCTCGATAGTGGCCCCTACCGAAGCGTTGATAATCGACCCGGTGCCAGTACAGATCCATGCACGGATCTGAAGGTGACCTCAATAGCCGGGGCCAAAGCTGCCAGCGTCGAACCCGAAGGCCCCTCAGCCGAACCCCTTGGGCCCGAAGGCACCGTATCGGGGTCAGCCCGCCCAAAGATGAGGCGCATAGCCTCGTAAAACTCTTTCAATTGGGCGGGGGTCGCTCCGGCTCTGGGAAACTCGGGGAAGGGTGGAGTCGACCCAGATGCAGGCTCAGAGGACGGAGGCCTAGTGCGTGGACGCTCGTTCCGCGTCAGCCGAGTGATGGGGTGAAGTCGGAGAGCGATGGGACTTCTTCGACTTCTTCTTCTTACCTTGACCCGAAGATTTCGAAGAAGACGACTGGTGATGACTCTGTGACCGATCTCAAGACCTTCCTCTCGAGCGAGACCGGGACCTACGCGGAGTCGAGTGCCGGGCCACCATTAGCTTTAGGAACCGCACTCTCAAAGCCTTTGGGTGAATGGCCAGACCCTCGGAGAACGACTTCAGGTCATGGTCGCGCTTAAGGCAACACAAATGCGATAAGGATCCGTCACCGACGTCGTCCAATTGCAGTCCTCACAAGGCTTGAACCCAGTCTTCGGGGACATCTCGACGCACAAAAGTCGTACACAAAAAACTTCGACAAAACTGTTGAATTCGGCCAAAAAATAGCCTAGGGTAGCTCTTCTCTGGATCAGCGCGTGGCGCGGAAAGAAAATAACTGACATCACTGTGTGAGGGCGTCTATGTACTACTCCTGACATCATCACAGTGACCACAACGCCTAAGACGCATGCAGAGTCGACTGGCGCGCAAGGGTATTGCTCAAATAAAAATCTCCGGATCCAGTCTGAAGCCTGGGGAAAAATTCTAAGGTAAGGAATCTGCAACTAGAAGTCTATCAGAGTGTCAAGAGGTCTGGTGTCTTAAATGATCAAGATGGAAAAGAGGCTGGAGTTGTACAACCACTTACAGGATAGAAATGTCAACTGAATGGCAGAATCGATAGATTTTCTGGAAGGGGAGGCTAGTGATGAAATAAGAGGTACGCTGAGCTAAAATCTTCCATGCAGCGATTCAGCAGAAGCCTGTCATCTGTGAAAACTGCTGTGTACTTCTTTTCTCAGATGTAAGCCATGAGAAGCTATAGTGGAAGAAAACGTAAAATGGTGTTGGAGCCTAAAATTCATTAATAAAAGTGTGCTACTAAAACAAAATGAAATGGTGTTTAAAATGTGTAATGCTGGAAATGTGTGTTTTGCAATAACATGTGCTTTAGAAAACAGGACCGCTCTGGTGGCAACCATAAGTCTAGTTCGACATAATAATAAATAGCAGCTTAACTAAATATATTTTATGTATTCATAATCAATTGTACTGGACATTTGATAATTAATGTAATAAAAATTAGAGGTTTAAGAATTTTGAAATGTTTTACACTAACTATTTAACGCTTATTTTAAAAGGCCTCATGTCATGTTTAGTGTAAAAGGCAAAGGAAAATTAATAACGCAGAAAAATGTTTCTCTAAGCATTCTGTAATTTGTTGTTTGCTTGCAGAGGAAGAGATATGTTCCGATGCTGTACCATTTGACTTCCTGAGATAAAATGTTCCCGTGAACAATAGCTTACCGATTTTCTGAATAGGTGTATGTGCAAGTGCAACATTTGTATTTTATTGCGGAAACTGGGGATCATAAAAAGAGAAGATGAACCAATGATGAACACAGAAAAAAGAGAAGGATACTTTTAGAACATGGCGAAACTATGATTGGTTCTGATTTAAACCAACCCATAGTCTGACCAATAGAATTATGTCTAGTTGCTTTCTAGGAGTTTAATATATAATAGAATTAGGTGATTTAGGAGTTCTAGGATTCTTCCTTGTTCCCGGTGGTGTTCAGAGGTGCTTTATGTGTTGTGCTTATTGCCATTTATAGTTCAGATGCATTAAGGCCAAATATTACTGAACTGTTTTACCCTATTCTGAAAGAAGATCAGAAGATGCTCTGCTGATGATGACTTCGCAGCTTGCTGTTCCAGTCCATTAAGGAGAGGTATAAATGCACATTTGCCTTTTTCAGGTTTTCTAATGTTTCTATCCTTCAGAAACCCGACCGCTATTTTGATTAGCACCATAATGTTTTGTCTGTTTCCATGTATGTCCCTCCATGCTTGTCTAATTGCGGTTAGTTAGGATGTCACTTCTAAATTGATTACTAAATTAATTGCTTGTTATTCATCTATGTTAAACTAAATGTGTCCGATTATGCCAATGCTTATTCACTTACTGGTTACTGTCACAGAGTCCTTTCCTCAGGATCTGCACGTCGCTGAACAAAAGGCCCACCTTCCGGCGTTACCATCTCGGAAAGCTATTATAGCACAGAGTTATGATGAAGCCAGTCGGGGGGAAGGGAATTAGGGTAGGGAACAGCAGGGAGAGAGATCTGAAAAGAAAAGGTTAGACCAAATATTTATTTACTCATTCATAGAAATGTAACTCATTAATAGACTCTTGACTAAATGAGTCTCCGAGATATCAACTGGAGACCCCTTTTGAAATGAAGGCAAAGCCCCTTCTTTGAAACATGGTACAAGAATAAACTACGACCTCAGAACAAAGAGATGGCAAGAGCTTTGGACTATGATTGTACATAGAATATCAATCCTGTAACATCTATGCATTCATAACATAAACCTTCAATCACGACCTAGAAAATCTCAAAGAATTAAATATGCTTTTCACATATTAAGCTTTCCAAAGAACAAAGAAAACTATGATTTGCTTATCTCCAAAAATACTTTCACATTCACAACTATAAAGGCCGAAAAGTTTTTACTCATTGAACTTGAAGTGCTTTACTTATAATACCAGGAAGCGCTTTTACTTGTCTTGCCCTAAAGCGCTACGCTCATTATGCTAAGGGGGCGCTTTAACTCATGTGGCCTGAATCACTTTGATTGTCGTGCCAAGAGCGCTTTACACCTGTGGACTGAAGCGCTTGAATTGCTGTGCCAAGAGTGCTTTACATCTGTGAACTGAAGCGCTTGAATTGTCGTGCCAAGAGAGCTTTACATCTGTGAACTGAAGCGCTCGAATTGCCGTGCCAAGAGCGCTTTACATCTGCGAACTGAAGCACTTGAATTGCCGTGCCTAGAGGGCTTTACATCTGTGAACTGAAGTGTTTGATTGTCGTGCCAAGAAGGCTTTACATCTGTGAACTGAAACGCTTGAATTGCTGTGAAAAGAGCACTTTACACCTGTGCTCTGAAACGCATTTGGTCGTCGCACCAAGGCCGCTGTACTCTGGAAACTGAAAATGCTTTGCTCATTGTGCTAAGGGGCGCCTTACTTCTGGAAGTAACAACTTCCTCCAAAATTGGGTTCATCAAGGCCTTACCGCTACGAGTATGACCTACTTGTTTTTGAATGCACCATGGAAACAAGGATACTTTAGTTGGATGTCACTCTGCCATGCAGGAACTCTGCTCTTCTTCAGAGAAACCCCCACGAGTTCTGACTGCATCGAAGTCTTCAAAATAGTGAGCAACGTGCTTGGGTGTGGCTGGGCTTCATAGGCCTGCCACACCCCAAGATGGCTGTTGTCTCTAAAAACCTGGGAATTGTAGTCCCTTCATGGAATAGCACTGATAAGTGCATCTTGTCCACCAATGTCCTGAACCTGCAGCTCTATGAGCTTTGCCACAGGGCAGACGACGCTGATGGCCACTTTTGGAACAAGAGGGGATGACAAGTGGTGCCCATAAAGCGTCACACAGCCGCGCAGCAGAGTTTCAGGCGAGACCTGGACCGCCTATGGCCTTATTCCTGACAGTTATTCTTTATTTGACCTTAGAGCTTGGTATTATTATCGATTAATTTAGAGTTGTAAACTAAAAGGCAAGAAATTATAAAATTTTACTAAATTGGTGTGGTGATACATGGTGAATATAAGTTACTGACTTCAGTGTTGAAAGATTATGTTTATTGATTTAATTTCATTGTTGTAACCATTTCACTCCAAAGATCTGTGTCGACTTCCAAGGGTAATTGATGGTTACCTTATATGTGTCATCTTATGAATAAATTATCAAAACAAATATAAGGCTAGACACCCCCACAAATTTGGTAGCAGAGGATGGTTATGTCTCATTAGGGGGGTTGGTCATGGTTATGTCTTGATAGGGTGGGGGGTTATATGTCATTTAGAAAGAAGTTGGAGATTTGGTATTACCAATGCTTGATGAAAATTTGGAAATTTGGTTTTGCCATTGGTTGTTTAAGGAAGTTCCTAGTGTGATTTGTGATTGAGTTAGGGTTTACTCTTGCACGACGTAAGCAAATTGCAAGTGAATTGTTATTTTTGAGAGAAATAGGGTGTTTTTGTACTCCAATGTAGTTGTTAGGGAGTGTACGTACTCCAAAGGGTGTATGTAGGGAAATTGCCGTACTTCAATTGTGTGTGGCGCTTTGTGCAGAAAATTGTCCATGTGGTTGTTGGTAAAGGGACCCTGCGTGGTCTAAGACTCCAGAGTAGTGTACAAGTGTAGTGAAGACACTTGGGCCCTCATTACGAGTCTGGCGGTCCAACGACCGCCAGACTCGCAGTGGTGGTCGGACCACTGCCAATGCCAATCCGGCCTCCACATTATGACCGTGGCGAACACACCAAGGTCAGACTGCCGGCACCACACCTTTTTCGCCGGCCAACTGCCTGGTGGTGTCGGCAGTCTTAATCCGCCATGTAAAAGTTGACGGAGATGGGGTGCCGGGGGCCCCATGGGTGCCCCTGCACTTCCCATTGTGCCCGTTGTGGGCTCTTTCCTGCTGGGCCAGCAGGCAAAAACTCTGTTTCCACCCACTGACCCAGAAGGAAACTCACAATAGGGGCGGCAGGAAGGTGACCGCACTGGCGGTCTCCTGAACGCCGGAGTTTGGTGGGCAGCATTTTCCACATGGCAAACTCGTAATGTAGGCCTTGCTGTGAAATTTGCCTATTTTGTGTGGTCAATCAGGCGTGGTTGACAGTTAGTTTTCTTAGTGTACGTGATACAAGAATGTTAGTTTGACAATATTGGTGATTTTTGAGCGCGCAAAGAGGATCCTATACTTGTCAAGGGTAGGATTTGCTGGACAAATTTTACTCGTGAGCCAGATAAAGCTGCAAATTAGTTGTCAGAGCTAAAAGCTGCAAACGAAAATTTGTGAAGCTTCTGAAAGTGATTGTAATTCCCTTACCTGTAGAAAGCAGACAAATTAGTGTTAATTTTTATTAGTGCTTGCAGTATTTGCAATTAGTTGTGTCAATCGAGTTTGGAGAGAATCGAGTCCACAAGACTTTGTCAGTCGCTGTGTGTGACATCACTGGGACCATGCTGGGATAGGTCGGTTAGTGTGAAGGAGCTGCGAACGGATTGGTGGAATTTGTGAAAGGCTATTGGTTAAGAGAAGCAATGCCAAAATCCTTTTCAAGATTGAATTACTTCCTGTTTTGAATTTAAACTGTAGTTTTGAGTCCTATTTGAGAGAAAATGAAATTTATCAAAGTGTTAAAGAGTGCGCTCAATGAAGATGCTTTTATTCCCCGCCAAAAGGTACACCTGCATACATCATAAATGAAGAGAAGGGTACCGCAGCATACATTTGGTTGAAACAATCGTGCAAAATTACAGAGAAGAAAGGGATCTTAGCATTTCCTGCCTACATGAGAATTTTAGAAAATTTGAGGAGAGTGCTGTATGAGTTAAAACTTCCTTCGAAACTATCACAGTTTGAAGCTTTTGCCATTTAGTGGCCAGACAACAATTTTTTTTTAGAACAAACACTTTAAAGGGAATTGAAATGTTTCCTGCAATTATACAAGAAAAGGAGAATAGTAGCTGACAAAAGTCTAAGAGGAAGAATAAAGATTCTTCTGAAGAAGATGAGTCGAAGTCAGATGAGGCTAGGAAATCATTAACCTTGATGATGAATTTACAATGCAGTCAATGAGAAGTCCTCCTCCAGCATATGCAGCACAAGACAGCAGTCCAGGTACTAGTACTGGTCCAAGTTTTCCAGTGTAGGAAGTTGGCTCTGTATATACTATCTCAAAGTAAGAGATAGTGTGCACAGAGTCCAAGGGTTCCCCTTAGAGGTAAGATAGTGGCAAAATTAGATAATTCTAATGCTCTATTTTGTGGTAGTGTGGTCGAGCAGTAGGCTTATCGGACGGTAGTGTTAAGCATTTGTTGTACACACACAGGCAATAAATGAGGAACACACACTCAAAGACTTACTCCAGGCCAATAGTTTTTATATAGAAAAATATATTTTCTTAATTTATTTTAGAACCACAAGATTCAAGGTTTGAAGTAAATACATAAAATGCAAGGTACACCACACAGGTGAGTAAGGAACTTTGAATTAGAGCAGTAACGAACGAGTTACTTACCTTCGGTAACGACTTTTCTGGTGGATACATTAGCTACCTGTGGATTCCTCACCTCATGAATACTCCCATGGCGCCAGCATTCGACGGAAATCTTCTTACTAGTCTCTGCACGTCGACGAGGACGTCACTGTCGCCCACGCGACGCCGTCTGACGTCATACAGGCAATAAGAGGTCCTCGACGACGTGCGGACGTCAGTACCAATCATTTTTTACGTGCATGAGAACAACCAGGCAATGCAATGAAAGAGCAAGGCAACATCCATTATATTGTAAAAATACACCACATTGTATGAATAACTAAATCTTTTTATGTACATATATATATATATATATAAAACTCTCTCTTTTAAAATATATACACACACCAAGTATATACATAAAGATATATACACATATACATATATATATATAAATATATTATATATACATCTATTGCACCCTCAAAGACCAAGAGGAGCGCACTCAAGGATTACTTGGCAAGACCAGAAAGGCAACGGGGAGGCGGGTGGGACCGTGAGGAATCCACAGGTAGCTAATGTATCCACCAGAAAAGTCGTTACCGAAGGTAAGTAACTCGTTCTTCTGATGGATACAACTACCTGTGGATTCCTCACCTCATGAATAGAGTCCCAAAGCAGTACCACGCCCGGCGGTGGGTGCCTAAATGGTCAAACCAAGAAATCCTGCAGCACTGACCGTGCAAAATGGCCGTCCCTTCTAACCTCAGAATCTAAACAGTAATGTTTTGCAAAAGTGTGAAGGGACGACCAAGTTGCGGCCTTGCAGATGTCGACCACAGGAACACCTCTGGCTAAAGCCGAAGTGGCCGACTTAGCTCTGGTGGAATGAGCTCTAATGCCCTCAGGAGGATCCTTCTTTGCCAAAGAGTAACATATTTTAATGCAAAGAACAACCCACCTGGATAGTGTTCTCTTGTGGACTGCCTTTCCTCTCCTCTTGCCCACGTATCCAATAAACAGCTGATCCTCCAGCCTGAAATCCCTTGTTCTATCGATAAAGAAGCTCAACGCTCTCTTTGGGTCCAGACGGTGCAGTCTTTCTTCCTCTTTGGAAGGATGAGGCGGAGGATAGAACGTGGACAAAGTAATTGCCTGAGCCAAATGGAAGGGTGAAACAACCTTCGGGAGGAAAGCAGCCTTGGTCCTCAACACCACCTTATCCCCATAAAAAGTTGTATAAGGGGGTTTTACTGATAAGGCCTGCAACTCACTCACTCTCCTTGCTGATGTTATAGCTATCAGGAAGACTGTTTTTAAAACCAAATATCTCAAGGGGCAAGAATGCATAGGTTCAAAAGGGGACCCCATAAGGAAAGTCAGGACTAAGGACAAATCCCATTGCGGCATAACGAATGGCTTTGGAGGATATTGATTTAGAAGACCTTTCAAGAATCTGATAACAATAGGGGATTTAAATAAAGATGGTTGGTCTGGAAGACATATGAAGGCTGACAAGGCCGATAAATAACCTTTAATGGTAGCCACTGCACAACCTTTCTGCGCCAGAGATAGAGCAAAAGACAAAACGTCCGATAGATGAGCATGTAAAGGATCAATCTGCCTCTCTCCACACCACGCAACAAATTTAGACCACCTATTAGCGTAGATAGATTTAGTGGAGTGTCGCCTGGCCGCTAATATAACATCCACTACCTCAGGCGGGAGAGAGAAGGAACTCAGGTTGCCCCGTTCAATCTCCAGGCATGTAGGTGCAGACTCTGGAGGTTGGGGTGTAGAACCTGCCCCTGCGACTGTGAGAGGAGGTCTGCCCTGAAAGGGAGACGGAGCGGCGGGCACGTTGAGAGTTGGAGAAGGTCGGAGTACCACACCCTCCTTGGCCAATCCGGAGCTATTAAGATTACTAGAGCCCGGTCTTGGCGAATCTTCCTCAATACTCGAGGAATCAAGGGTATGGGAGGAAACGCGTAAAGCAACTGGCCGCACCAGGTCATTTGAAACGCGTCCCCCAACGCTTCCTGCATCGGATACTGAAGGCTGCAGAACAACGGACAATGCGCGTTCTCTCGAGTGGTGAACAGATCTACCCGAGGAAACCCCCACTTCTGGAAGATTAAACGGACTTGATCTGGATGGAGACGCCACTCGTGGTCTGCCGAGAAGTGGCGACTGAGACTGTCCGCACGCACGTTCAAAACTCCGGCCAGATGGTTTGCTATCAAGCAAATTCGATGGTCCTTTGCCCAGGACCATAGTCGAAGAGCTTCTCTGCAGAGAAGGTACGACCCCACTCCTCCCTGCTTGTTTATGTACCACATCGTGGTAGTATTGTCCGTTAGGACCTGTACCGACTGACCACGAAGGGAAGGGAGGAAGGCCTTGAGAGCCAGACGTACAGCCCGTAACTCTAACAGATTGATGTGAAAAATCTGTTCCTCTGGAGACCAAAGACCTTTGATCTCCAGATCCCCCAGATGAGCTCCCCACCCTAGAGTGGAAGCATCCGTTATGACTGTGGCCACTGGTGGCGACTGCTGGAACGGCTTTCCTTGTGAAAGATTGTTGCTTGCAATCCACCACTTCAAATCCACAGCAGCATCTCTGGAGATCTTGACAGTACCCTCTAGATCCCCTCTGTGTTGAGACCACTGCCTTCGGAGGCACCACTGAAGAGCCCTCATGTGCCAGCGAGCATGCGTGACCAACAGAATGCAGGAGGCAAAAAGACCGAGCAGACGAAGGACCTTGAGGACTGGAACTACCGCTCCATTTCGAAACATTGGAACCAAATCCTGAATATCTTGAATCCGCTGAGGCGGAGGAAAGGCCCGACCCAATGTTGTATCCAGTACTGCCCCTATGAACAGGAGGCGCTGAGAGGGCTCTAGGTGAGATTTGGGCTCGTTCACCGAAAAGCCCAGGTCGAACAACAACTGGGTTGTTGACTGCAGATGACGCAACACAAGCTCCGGGGACTTGGCTTTGATCAACCAATCGTCCAAGTAAGGGAATACTGCTATCCCCTTCCTTCTGAGCTCTGCCGCAACCACCGACATCACCTTCGTGAAGACTCGAGGTGCTGAAGTAAGACCAAACGGAAGGACCGCAAACTGGTAGTGTTGCGATCCCACCACAAACCGGAGATACTTCCTGTGTGACTTGAGTATCGGGATATGAAAGTAAGCATCCTGCAAGTCGACAGACACCATCCAGTCTTCCATGTTCAACGCCAAAAGCACCTGTGCTAGGGTCAGCATCTTGAACTTTTCCTGCTTGAGGAACCAATTCAAGATCCTCAGGTCCAGAATTGGTCTCAAACGACCATCCTTCTTGGGAATCAGGAAATACCTTGAGTAAACTCCTTGACCCCTTTCCTGCTCCGGGACCAACTCCACCGCGCCCTTTAAAAGGAGGACTTCTACCTCCTGTTCTAGCAACAGGAGGTGTTCTTGTGAACAATACGAAGGGCGGGGCGGGATGAGGGGCGGAAACTCCCGAAAGGGAAGGGTGTAGCCTTTTCCCACAACACTGAGAACCCAAGTGTCCGACGTAACAGTCTCCCATTTGGTGAGAAAATGCTGTAATCTTCCCCCTACAGGAGAGGAGTGAGTGGGAAATGGTGGAAGCCTAAGGCTGCTTCCCCTGCTGCACCCCGCCAGAGGATGAGGAAGAGGCAGAGTGCTGCTGAGAAGCTCCCCTGGTGCGGACCCTACCCCTCCCCCTAAAAGATCTATAGGGATGGGAAGAGGCAGGTTGCTGATATCTTCCCCGAAAGGAAGAGGAGGAAGAGCCACGCCCAAATCCACGAAACCTCCTGAAGAATCTGGAAGAGGCCGTGGAAGAAGGAGCTTGGAGTCCCAACGACTTAGCCGTGGCCCTGCTCTCCTTAAACCGTTCCAAGGCCGAATCAGCCTTAGCCCCAAACAGTTTGTCCCCATCAAACGGGAGATCCAACAATGTGGACTGTACATCTGCCGAAAAGCCCGAGTTACGGAGCCAGGCCTGTCTCCTTTCCACCACAGTTGTGCCCATTGCTCTGGCTACCGAGTCGGTGGTATCCAGTCCCGTCTGGATAATTTGGGTCGCAGCAGCCTGGGCATCAGAGACAAGATCCAAAAGACCCTGGGGAAGCTCTGTAAACGAAGAGGAGATGTCATCCATCAGAGCATGAATATACCTCCCCAGGATACAGGTTGCATTGGTGGCTTTTAATGCCAGACTGCAGGACGAAAAAATCTTCTTCGACTGCGCCTCCAGCTTTTTTGAATCTCTGTCCCCAGGCACCGTCGGAAAAGAACCAGGCGCTGACTTGGACGAACAGGAGGCCTGCACAACCAAGCTCTCCGGCGTAGGGTGCCTAGATAGGAAACCAGGATCAGTTGGAGCCGTCCGATACCTCCTGGCCACGGCTCTGTGAACTGCTGGGGAAGATGCCGGCTTCTTCCACACCTCTAAAACCGGATCCAGCAGAGCGTCATTAAAAGGTAATAGAGGCTCCGCCGCGGCTGAGGCCGGATGCAACACCTCTGTCAAAAGGTTTTGTTTCGCCTCCACCACCGGCAAAGGCAGGTCCAAAAAACTAGCTGCCTTCCGTACCACTGTATGAAAGGAAGCAGCTTCCTCGGTATATTCCCCCGGGGACGAAAGGTCCCACTCAGGGGAAGTGTCCAGCCCACTGGCCGACTCCAGTCCACGCAGCCCATCACCCGAGTCCTCTAGCTCTCCTTCCTCTAGGGCTCGTTGGTACTCCTGCTCTTCTAGTACCCGGAGAGCACGCCTCCTTGAATGCAGTCGTTGCTCAATCCGCGGAGTCGACAATACCTCCGCCGAAGTCGGAGATCGGGGCCGATCTTCCGAAGCCACCGACGCCGCATCCGGCGCCACAGGTAACTTCGGCGCCGACTGAAGAGCAGTTGAAACGGATGGACCCACCGGAGTCACAGGCCGAAATCTCGACGTCGACGGGATGGAAATCCCTGGGGCCAATCCCTCCGAAGCCACCGGAGCGGCCACCGGCGCCGACACTGGCGCTGAGCCCACGTTCCCAAACGGGAGAAAGGGCATAAAGGGTGCCGGCCGAAGAGGCGCAGGATCACCCAAAGAAAAGGCCAAAGGCCCAGCCGGAGCACCCCCTGGAGCCATCTGTTGGAAGATGGCATACATCGCATTCAAGAATGCGGAACTATCGGCTCCAGGGGTGGGAAAAGCCGGATACTGGGGTGCCTGACTCGGAGGCGACCCCGACGCCGGCCTCGGCGTCTGCGCCGGAGAAAACACTTGAGGCTCCAATACCTCAATCACCGACGCCTGTCCAGGCGAAGTTGGAGACGCCGGAGAGGGCAACGGCGTCGAAGGATGCAGCGTCACCGTGGGGCTGACCTCCCATGTCCTTCGGCGCCGATCCGGAGACCTGGAACGAGCCTCCCTTGAATGACGCCGAGATTCTCTACGGCGCCGGGAGTCTCGATGACGCCGATGTCTTGGAGAAGACTTTTTCTTGTGATGCTTCTCCTTTGACTTGGCCATAAACAGCTTCGCCTCGCGTTCTTTAAGGGCCTTCGGATTCATGTGCTGACATGAATCACAAGTCGAGACGTCGTGGTCGGAGCTCAAACACCAAAGGCAATCGGAATGAGGATCCGTCACCGACATCTTGCCTCCACACTCACGACAAGGCTTAAATCCAGACTTTCTCTGCGACATTATTTCCACAGAGAAAGAGTACGCAGCAAGATATACACTGTAACCGCAAGAGTAACAGTTGCTCCCTCGAAGATAACCGTTTCGAATGCACGGAAAAAAGGGAACTGACGTCCGCACGTCGTCGAGGACCTCTTATTGCCTGTATGACGTCAGACGGCGTCGCGTGGGCGACAGTGACGTCCTCGTCGACGTGCAGAGACTAGTAAGAAGATTTCCGTCGAATGCTGGCGCCATGGGAGTATTCATGAGGTGAGGAATCCACAGGTAGTTGTATCCATCAGAAATACACAGTTTTAGATAAAATGGCAATACTATTTTAAAAGTGGACACTAAAAATCAACAGTTCCTGGGGGAGGTAAGTATTGGTTAGTTTTTCAGGTAAGTAAGGCACTTACAAGTTCAAATTCCTGGCATAGGCAGCCCACCGTTGGGGGTTCAAGGCAACCCCAAAGTCACTGCACCGGCAACACAGGGTCGGTCAGGTGCAGAGGTCAAAGGAGGGCCCAAAACACATAGGCGCCTATGAAGAACAGGGGTGCTACGGTTCCAGTCTGCCAATAGGTAAGTACCTGTGTCTTCGAAGGGCAGACCAGGGGGGTTTTGTAGAGCACTGGGGGAGGCACAAGTAGACACACAAAACACACCCTCAGCAGCACAGGGGCGGACGGGTGCAGTGTGCTTATTAGAAGTTGGGTTTTCAATAGGAATCAATGGAGGGACCCGGGGGTCACTCTAGCAGTAAAGGCAGGGCACAGGGGGGCTTCTCTGGCCAGCCACAGACTGGGCTAGGCAGAGGGTTGCCTGATGGTCACTCCTGCACTGGAATTCGGTTCCTTCTGATCCTGGGGCTGCGGGTGCAGTGCTTGGTCCAGGCGTTGGGTTCTTTGTTCCAGGCAGTCATGGTCAGGGGGAGCCTCTGGATCCTCTCTCCATGCGTCGCTGTGGTGGTCCAGGGGGGTCATCTCGGTTTACTCATGAGGTCGAAGTCACCTGGGAGTCCTCCCTGTAGTGTTGGTTCTCTGGAGCTCGAGACGGGGCGTCGGGTGCAGTGTGTGAAGTCTCACGCTTCCGGCGGGAAGAGCGAGTTCTTAAAAAGTTGCAAGAAAGTTGCGAAGTTGTTGCTATTTTTGAACAGTGCCACTGGTCCCTGTCGGATGCGTTGCTGTGCAGGTTCTTTGAGTCTGGAGACTGGCCGGTAGGGTTCAGGCCACGTCAGTTGTCGTCTCCGTTGTCTCTGCAGGGCTTTCAGGTCAGCATTCCTTCTTGTTGTAGGTGGCAGGAATCTGATTTCCTGGGTTTTGGGGGGCCCCTAAATACTAGATTTAGGGGTGTCTTTAGGTCAGGAGGGCAGTTGCCAATGGCTACTGTCCTGGAGGGTGGCTACACCCTCTTTGTGCCTCCTCCCTGAGGTGAGGGGGGCACATCCCTACTCCTATTGGGGGAATCCTCCAATCGCAAGATGGAGGATTTCTAAAGGCAGGGGTCACCTCAGCTCAGGACACCTCAGGGGCTGTCCTCACTGGTGGGTGACTCTTCCTTTGTTTTTCTCATTATCTCCTTCAGCCTTGCTGCCAAAAGTGGGGGCAGTGGCTGGAGGGGCGGGCATCTCCACTAGCTGGGATGCCCTGGGGTGCTGTAACAAAAGGCATGAGCCTTTGAGGCTCACCACCAGGTGTTACAGTTCCTGCAGGGGGGAGGTGAGAAGTACCTCCAACCAGTAAAGGCTTTGTTCCTGGCCACAGAGTGACAAAGGCACTCTCCCCATGTGGCCATAAACTCGTCTGGTTGTGGCAGGCTGGCAGAAACTGGTCAGCCTAGCACTAGGAGTCGGACTTGTATTCAGGGGGCATCTCTAAGATGCCCTCTGGGTGTATTTTACAATAAATTCCACACTGGCATCAGTGTGCATTTATTGTGCTGAGAAGTTTGATACCAAACTTCCCAGATTTCGGTGTAGCCGTTAGGGAACTGTGGAGTTCGCATTTGACAAACTTCCAGACCATATACTGTTTTATGGCTACCCTGTACTAACAATGTCTACGTTTTTGCTTAGACACTGTAGGGGCATAGTGCTCATGCACATATGCCCTCACCTGTGGTACAGTGCACCCTGCCATAGGGCTGTAAGGCCTGCTAGAGGGGTGACATACCTATGCCATAGGCAGTGTGAGGTGGGAATGCACTCTGATGGGAGTGCCATGTCGACTTACTCGTTTTCTCCCCACCAGCACACACAAGCTGTGAGGCAGTGTGCATGTGCTGAGTGAGGGGTCCCCAGGGTGGCATAAGACATGCTGCAGCCCTTGGAGACCTTCCCTGGCATCAGGGACCTTGGTACCAGGGGTACCATTTACAAGGGACTTATCTGGGTGCCAGGGCTGTGCCAATTGTGGGGTGGGAACAAAGTTACAGCTTAGGGAAAGAACACTGGTGCTGGGGCCTGGTTAGCAGGGCCCCAGTACACTTTCAATCATAACTTGGCATCAGCAAAAGGCAAAAAGTCAGGGGGTAACCATGCCAAGGAGGCATTTCCTTACATCCAGTACCAGTTGTAGTTACTCAGAGTCAAATACAGGTTACAACTAGTGTTCTTGCTATCACAATTACTCAGACACCTCAGGTTCATCTACCTGTAGTCTATCCTACAATTCCTGTTGTAAGTTCTACATCAAGCATGACAATACCAGTGGTACAATCATCACAGCTATTGCAGATTTATCAGAAACCTATGGTGGTTCAGGTGGAGTCTACACCTAATTCAATGTCTCCAGTGCAGGTTCAGACAATGCCAAGATACACACCTGTGACAATATCACAGTCAAATTCTTCAATATTCAGGAGTAGTTTACTTGAGAAATCAGAATAGTCATTCAAATCTAGAAGCATTAATAGCACCTGTTACTATTGGTCCTGTTGTACCAGTGTTTGCGAAATAATGAGAGTTTTGTACACAATATTGTTAATTCGAAAGCAGAAATGGAGAGACTCAATGTTGCTATGGGAGTCATGTCTCCAATGAATTAGACCTTTGACAAGACAGGTCCACTGACTGATCTAAGTTATTCCAGGACTTCACAGAATCTGGGAAAATCAGATTTAAATTAAAATTTGTTTTTGATGACTCCAGAAACTCCAGGTGTTACTTCACAGGGTATACCCAATATAAACAATAATGTTTCATTACAAGGGTTGACAGCTCAGCAGTTAACAGACTGGTTAGAAAAAAATTAGTGGAGGAATAACAAATGCTGAAGTGGGAAATTCATTGAACTTGGCAAGGCTTACATTTGAATTAAATAAAATATTGAGGAATTACTTGAGTTAAATAGGATTGACTCATGTAATGAAGATGAATTACGCTTCATATGTAAAATTGATATGAATAGGGCAGGATTGGCACACCAGAAGTCAGCAGATCTTGCAGAGAAATATGAAATAGAGATTGAGAAATCAAAGCCATTGAGAAGAAGTTACAGAATAGAATTCAATTTGAAAGATATTCGAAAGAAATTGAGAACATGAGAGTACCAGGAATGAAAATTCATATTAAATAATTAATTCAGGATATTCAAACATGGGGCGAATTAGATAAATGGGGAAGGCAGATGGGTAAAGAAAAGAGATCAGAAGAAAAAGGAGTAGGTGAATTCAAATGCTAGTATTCAGTAGACTGATAATATAGTAAACATATTACCAATCAGAAAAATTCCTGGAGGGAATTATGTACATGTCCCTTGGAGCAGGGGTGATATTTTGTCATTTACAAATGACTACCCGAGATTGAGAGAGAAACCAGTGGAATAGTACCAGCAGATAGATAGGTTTGTGAAGCTCGCAAAGTGCCTGTGGGAGGATTTGAATACCCTTCTAGAAATAGTGGTTCCAGCTGACTTATGGGTTGAATGGAAAAGGAGTGTTGACCGGCCAACAAAAAAGCCTCCACGAGATCCAGTTACAGGTTCACCATCTCCTAATATAATGAAGTACTATGACAAGGTGAATTTCTGAAAACTAGAATCTCATCTAAAAGTACTGATTGGCAGAGAATTGATAGGACAGCACAAGAAGTGAAAGAGTCAAAACATGCATACTTTAAGAGATTGTTACAAGCATTGAAACATTACAGTGGAACAGAAACAATTGAGCCGAAAGCCATGATTTATTTTGTGTGTTCAGGTTTGTTGAAAGACTGAGACCTGAAATTAGCCAGATGATTAAGAGTCATTTGATTTGCTGGCAAGCAAAACCGGTTGGTGAAGTGTTAAAGTTTGCTAAATACTGCAGTGATGAGATTGAAATGAAGCAGAAGAAATTGAAGGAAAAGGTGATGCAGATTAAAGTGGCACAATCAGGGATGCAAGGAAGGCAGAATGGGTTTCCACAGCAGCAGGGAAACAGTTATATGTTGTTTCAAAATCAGGAAAGAGTTTGAAGTTGTGGTGGAATTGGAAGAGGAGTTGGAATTGTTGACATGAATACTGGTGAATCCCGGTGATATTCAGGCAATAAAAAGATGCTACCTTGTCACGCTTGTGGGGGGATCGGGCATTGGAAACGAGTGTCCAACGGTTGAACAAGAGGGTGTTGTTAGACAGATGAATGATGATAATTATTTTCCAAATTTAAGAGGTCCAAGGATAAGAGGTCCTAATGTAAATGTTCAGAATAATGGTAATCAGTCACTGCAAACGCAGTCCCAAGTGAATATGTTACCAAAGCAACAAATGCAGATACCTCAAGCTCCAATGGTGCAGCAGCATATGATGCCTCCTCAGCAGAACACAGGTCAAAAGTTAAATCACAGTAATCAAACAGTGCAACAGTTTACACTCCATAGTGAGGATGAATCGAATGATGCAGTGATGAATGATGAAGTGATGAATGAAAGTTCGGACGAAGAAGAATGTATGTTAGCAGCTTCACTGGAAGTGGATCAAAATGGTCCATACGTGAAGGGAAATGTAAGGGGTCGTAAAGTATCATTTCATTTTGATACAGGAGCTACAAGCTATACAGTAAGAACTGCAGAGGGTCTGTAGGAAACTGGCCCTTGATGCAATTAGCCCCCACTTTGTGCCTGATATTGATGCTGACTTCACTGAGAGTGTGCTGGTATAACCAGGCCCCAGCACCAGTGTTCTTTCTCTAAAAATATACCATTGTTTCCACAATTGGCACACCTCAGGTACACAAATAAGTCCCTTGTAAAAGGTACCAGTGGTACCAAGGGCCCTGTGACCAGTGAGGGTCCCTAAGGGCTGCAGCATGTGTTATGCCACCCTAAGGGACCCCTCACCAAACACATGCACACTGCCATTGCAGATTGTGTGTGTTGGTGGGGAGAAAAAGGCAAAGTTGACGTGGCATCCCTCTCAGGGTGCCATGCCCACAAAACACTGCTTGTGGCATAGGTAAGTAACCCCTCTAGCACGACTTACAGCCCTAAGGCAGGGTGCATTATACCACAGGTGAGGGCATATCTGCATGAGCAATATGCTCCTACAGTGTTTAAGTCCATTCTTAGACATTCCATGTGCAGTGTGGCTATATTAAGTATATGGTCTGGGAGTCTGTCATTATGAACTCCACAGCTCCATAATGGCTTCACTCAATACTGAGAAGTTTGGTATCAAACATCCAAGCACAATCAACCCACACTGATGCCAGTGTTTGATTTATTTTAAAATGCACACAGAGGGCATCTTATAGATGCCCCCTGTATTCTACCCAATCCTCTAGTATAGGACTGACTGGTCTGTGCCAGCCTGCCACTAGCAGACAAGTTTCTGACCCCATGGGGTTAAAGCCTTTGAGCTCTGAGGCCAGAAACAAAGCCTGCTCTGGGTGGAGGTACTTTACACTTCCCCACTGCAGGAACTGTAACACCTGGCAGTAAGCCTCAAAGGCTCAGGCCTCCTGTTACAATGCCCCAGGGCACTCCAGCTAGTGGAGAAGCCCACCCCCGGACAAAGCCCCACTTCTGGCAGCAAGGTTGGCAGGAAACTTAGGAAAAACAAGAAGGAGTGACCACTTCAGCTAGGATCACGTGTAAGGTGTCCAGAGCTGATGTGACCGCCCCCTCCCTGCAGAATCCTCCATCTTGGTTTGTAGGACAGGGACCAATAGGGTTAGGCCTGTGTGGACACAAGAAAGGTGTAGCCACCCTTAGGGACAGTATACTACTGCCCTCTGTAACGCCACTAAATCCAGTATTGAAGGGCCTCCCTGAACCCAGCTCGTCAGATTCCTGGCAACCTGACAGGAAAGAAGAAGGACTTCTAAACTGAAACCCCAGCAGAGAAGAAGGAAGACGAAAACTGACTTGGCCTCAGCCCTACCAGCCTGTCTCCTGCTTAAAAGAACCTGCACAAGAACAGCGACGCATCCTGCGTGACCAGCGACCTGTGACAAGCTCCAAAGGACTGCCCTATATCCCAAAGGACCAAGAACTCCCATGGACAGCGGCCCTGTCCAAGAAGAAACTACAACTAAGAACTCCAGAGCCTCCCCGGATCCGAGAATCCTGACCATTCTGCACCCAACGCCCACAGCCTGTGTCCAGGTGGCCCAACATGCTAGGGAGGATCCCCAGGCGATTCCGAGCAAGTGCCCACCCTGGGCCAACCTCTTCTGCCCCTCACGACGACACCTGCGGTGTGAATCTAGATGACCCCCATGACCGTGAAGGCTCCGGACGAAGATATCTGACGCCTAAAGGTACACTGCACCCACAGACCCCAGGTCTTGGAGAACCTGACCACCAATGCAGCAACGTTCACCAGACAGCACTCCTATTTGTCCAGCCTGTAGTTTTCCAGAACCGACCCCCTGGACTCCGGGTATCCACTCATAGAAAAGCATTGGGAGCCCGATGCTCTGTTTGTACCCAGCCACCCCTGTGCAGCTGAGGGTGTGTATTGGGTGCCTACTTGTGGCCCCCACCGGTGCTCCTCTAACCCCCCAGGTCTGCACTCCCAAGATGCAGGAACGTACCTGCCAGCAGATCTGAAACCAAGTGCCCCCAGTCTCCATAGTGCCCGTGTTAAATTTGCCTCAACTTTGACCTCTGCACCCGGCTGGTCCGTGTTGCTGGTGGTCAGTGTTTGGGGATAACTTGAACCCCAACCTGTGGACTTCCTAGCCCCTGGAGATTGGAATTGTAAGTCAAGTACTTAACTGTAAATCGTATTAACTTTTTCCCCCCCCCCCAACTGTTTCTGAAAATTGTAGTGTCAACTTTTTAAACAGATTATTGCCAATTATTCTTAAACTGTATAACTTACCGATTCCAAACAAAGTAATATTGATTCATATGTGAAACACTTATTTATTAATGTACTTACCAGCAGCTTGAATCTTGTGGTTCTAGAAATAAATTAGGAAAATATATTTTTGCGATATAAAAACCGTTGGTCTGGAGTTAAGTCATTGCATACAACAACTTCTTTGCACTACCCTCTGATAAGCCTAACTGCTCGACCACACTACCAGAAAAGAGAGCATTAGTATTATCTACTTTAGCCTCTATGGAACCCCCTGGACTCTGTGCACACTATACTGAATTTTGAAATGGTATATACAGAGACAACTTTCTTCATTGGTGGCAGCAGTGGGATCTACGACTTTGCATTTGCTGGACTACTCAGGCAATACCTGATCACACGACTAAATTCCAAAATTGCCTTTAGAAACGTATTTTTGAATTTGGGAAATGTTAAAAAAAAATTGAAAGTCCTGCTAGGTCCTTGGTTAAATCCCCTTAGCATGTCTTTGTAGATTTCAAAAAGTTATTGCAAGTTAGGGTTGGTAACTAGAAGTATGTTTTAGTTCCTAAATGTAATCCCCAACTTTAGCAACAAAATGAGCAGCTCCGAGGACATGGTGGTGGAACTCAACCTCACCCCTTACCTCCATCTTGGAAAGAGAGAGATAAGGAATCTCTGCAGCCTCAAGAAAATCAAAACAGGTTCCAACCCTACCAAGGGCAAGCACCAGGAGCTCTTGGCAGAGTATATGAGGGGCCACCCTACTGATGAGGAAGACCTCCCCTCAGGTGGGGAAGAAGTTAGGGATCAGGAGGATGAACTACCCCCTCCTAACCTAACTAGGGAGGACACATTCCCAAGGCCCCTGCCTCCAAGCTTAGTACTCATAGGATCCGGGTCTCCCACAGGGAGTCCAGTTCCTCTGGGAACACTGAGGGCAGCCTCAATGAAGAGGACCTCCTTCTAGCAAGGATGGCCAAAGAGATTAGCTTTGGAGAAACAGCTCCTGGCTATAGAAAGGGAGAGAACAGAAATGGGTTTAGCACCCATTAATGGTGACAGCAACATAAGAACTAGGGATAGAGAGTATTCTGACACCTCTAAAATTCCCAATGGTGTTTCTACCCAAATATGAGGATGGTGATGACATTACCAAGTGGTTCACAGCCTTTGAGAGGGCCTGTGGAAGCAGAAGGTTAAAAAAGTCTCATTGGTGAGCTCTCCTTTGGGAACTGTTTACTGAAGTGTAGAGATAGGTTCCTCACACTCACTGGGGCAGATGCTGAATCCTCTGACCACATGAAGGCTACTTTGATTGAGGGCTTTGGATTCACCACTGAAGAGGATAGGATTAGGTTCAGGGGTGTTCACAAAACCTAAAACAGTCCTGATTTGATTTTATAGACTACTCACTGAAAACACTGGATGGTTGGGTGCCTGGAAGTGAAGTGCATGAATATTTTGGGGTTTATAATTTGTTTATGAAGGAACTCATTTTAAACCACTGCTTCGATTACAAGTTGCATCAATATCTGGCAGACCTAGGTCCAATTTCTCCCAAGGCATTGGGAAAGAAGGCAAACCTCTTGGTCAAGACTAGGGTGACCAGGACTTCCACTGGCGGTGACCAAAAGAAAGCAGTTACAAAGCCTCCCAATGGGAAAGTGTATGGCACTCCTAGAAACAAAGGAAAATATTCCTCTGTAGCTCCCCAAAAATCTGTCCAGGTGGGTGGGCCCCAGACACATACAAAAACAAAAGTGGGTACCAGGGTAAAAACTGGGCATGGTGCAACAAATGTAGACAGAGAGGGCACCACATCATGGACACTTCTTATACCAAAAACAACCCCCCTAGCAAAGCTCTGGGGTAGCCAGTGTAGCTATTGGAGATGACTCCTCAGATGAGGAAGTCCTCATAGCCTTTAACTGGAAAATGGACCCTGCAGGTGAGTTGGAGATTCCAGAGAGAATAGGCACTTCTACCCGCTACTGGGGAATGGAATCCCAGCCACTGCTCTGAGAGACATTGTGCCAGTCACACAATTGTGCGTGATAGGCTGGTGCTCTCAAATCAGTACATTCCAGGTCAGATTACCAGGGTAAGGGTTAGCCCAGAGGAGGTCACTAACAGACCTGTAGCTTTAGTGCTCCTAGAAGTAGGTGGGACATTCAGCTGGAGAAGGGTAGTAGTCAGTACAGACCTCCCTCTTGATTGTCTTCTTGGAAATGACTACCCAGAGGTTGGTCTGAGCCCAAAAGAGGATCTGGTCCAATACCAATCCTCTCCCACGGATTCTGGACGTGCTGCCCCTGAAGTGGCTAAAGGAAGGCACCAGAAGAATTTTTTTTAAAGCAGTGCAGGAAAGGTAGACAACATTTAGCCAAGGTTCCAGTAAGCCAAGGAGATTCTGCTCCAGTAGGGGAACACTCCAAAGATGGTGCTGGTAAAGTTCAGTCTGACAACAAAAAGTCCTGACCAGTCAGGCAACTGTTAAGCATGAGTGGGTGGCTCCTCAGCTAACAGAAGAAAGAGTGGAAGGAGGGTGTTTTCTACAAAATGTAGCAACCCCCTACTCTACCACAGCAGACAGGCACCCTGAACCCAAGGAAGCCTGTATCTTAGCCCATTCCCTTGTTGGTGCAGAGCTAAAGGTGTGGTTCTGGGCACTGACAGCTGCAGTGGCCACTGCTGGGTGCTAGCCTTTGTGGCTGCACTGTCCTTGGCATGGTGGACTGACCCCATGCCAAATAGTAAGGTAGGCCCCCTGACCCTGTTGGTCCTGGTAGGGTTACTCCAGCTGTGGGTAACTGCTTTGGGTAAGCTGGGGTGGCCCTGGTTAAGATAGGATTAGCAGAGTAAGATGCCTCTATCCCCAAGATAAAAAGAATGGGTAAAGACATTAAAAATACAGAAAAGAGGCAATTCAGATTGGGTCCTATCACTGTTGAGGTAGGCCAGTTCCCCAGAGGGAATGACCTGGTCAGGAGGATGTAAGGCAGAGTAGGTCCTGCAACAAACCAGCCTTTTTCCCTACTCTTTCTCGCCTGACAGACTAGGAAGCCTCTCCCAGGTTTGGCTGAGTCTCCTGGCCTGTTGGCTGGAGGGGCTTGTGTAGGTAACTGAGCCTTGTTGCAGTTACCACCCCCCCACACTTTTTGCCTGATATTGATGCTGACTTGACTGAGAGTGTGCTGCAATCCTCCTAACCAGTCCCCAGCACCAGTGTTCTTTCCCTAAAAATGTACTATTGTTTCCACAATTGACACATCTCTGGTACACAAATAAGTCCCTTGTAAAATGAACCAGTGGTACCAAGGGCCCTGTGACCATAGAAGGTCCCTTAAGGCTGCAGCATAAGAGACCACTCACCAAACACATGCACACTGCCATTGCAAAATCGGTGTGTGTTGGTGGGGAGAAAAAGGCAAAGTCGACATGGCATCCCTCTCAGGGTGCCATGTCCAGAAAACACTGCATGTAGCATAGGTAAGTTACCCCTCTAGCAGGTCTTACAGCCCTAAGGCAGGGTGCACTATACCACAGGTGAGTGCATAGCTGCGTGAGCAATATGCCCCTACAGTATCTAAGTTCATTCTTAGACATTGTAAGTGCAGTGTGGCCATATTAAGAATATGGTCTTATTTATTAATGTACTTACCTGCAACTTGAATCTTGTGGTTCTAGAAGTAAATTACGAAAATATTTTTTTGCTATATAAAAACCATTGGTCATTGAGTGTGTGCTTCTTCTATTGTCTGTGTGTGTACAACAAATGCTTTGCACTACAGTCTGATAAGCCTAATTGCTCAACCATACTACCACAAAAGAGAGCATTAGTATTATCTACTTTAGCCTCCGTTAAGCCTCCAGGGAACCCCTATGCACACTATATCTCAATTTGATACAGTATGTACAGAGCCAGCTTCCCACAGGTTCCTAATGTGCCTCTTTCTGGGACAACAGTGCAGATTGTAGGATTTGCAAATCAATTACTGACAAACCCGATTACTGAACCGGTTCCTATTAAAATTGCCTATTTTTAAGGTCTATATAAATTTGTAATCTGTGACTCAAGTCCAGTTTCCGTATTGGGGAGAGATTTATTGTGCAAAACAAACCGTTCGATTACTTGTACAAATGATGGAATTGCTATTCAGATGAATAGTGATATTGATGATGATTGATCTATCCTGCATTTACAATCCAAGACCTGTCAGCTGATTTACAGACTACAGTTACATTAAAAGTCTGGGATCTTTCTGGGAAAGATATTGGTCTGATAAAAAGGAGTTGTAGCAGTCAAAGTCATAGTCATAGTCAAACCTAATGTCGTTTTTCCGCAAATTCTGCAGTATCATTTGGCACCAGATGTAACTGAAGGATTACACCTGTAATTGCAGATTTTGTGAAGCAGGGAGCTGTAAAAGAAGTGCTGAGCAGCCCATATAATTCTCCTATTATGGGGTTGCGAAAAGCATGTGGGAAATTTAGAATTGTTCAAGATTTGAGGAAAATTACTGACATAGTGGTCAAATGTTGTCCAGTGGTACCAAATCCTGCAGTGATTTTGTTTCAGATTCCATGTGATGCAGAATGATTCATAGTGGTGGACCTATCACAAGTATTTTTCTCTGTGCCTCTTCCTGAGGATAGGCAATTTCTCTTTTGTCTTAAGTTCTGCAATCAAGTATATTGTTGGTGCAGAATCCCACAAGGTTTTTCAGAGTCGCCGTCAATATTTAGTCAGGTGTTCAAAAAGAATCTAGAATAATTTGAAATGCCTTTCCAATCAGCATTAATTCAGTACTTTGATGATCTTTTGGTTGCTTCAAAGATGAAAGAAGCATGCAGACAAGACACTATTGCCTTATTGAATAATTTGGGAGAGAATGGACATAAAGGCCCTCATTACGACCCTGGCGGATGGGGGAGAAGTGGCGGTAATACCGCCAACAGGCCGGCAGAAAAAAAATGAAATTATGACCGCCATGGTCATCTGCCACTTCTCTACACCGACCGCCAGGGCGGTGACGACCGCTGGGCTGGAGACTTTGGTCTTTAGCCCGGCGGCCGTCACCAGACCGCTGGCGGTATCAGGAAGGACCCTGCATACCGCCATGGAATTCAGGTGGATTGGAACCGGCAGGAAATCCATGGTGGTAGGCACTATCAGTGCCAGGGAATTCCTTCCCTGGCACTGATAGGGGTCTCCCCCACCTCCCTACCCCCGTCACCACCAAAGGGTGCAGGACCCCCCTCCCTACCCCCAACATGCGCACACACACACACACACACACACACACACACACACACACCCTCCCCACCCCCAACATGCACATACACACACCCCTTACATGCACACATACACTACAACACATACCGGCACACATACAGACATGCACACAGACCGACTCACACACATTTCCCATACACACAACACCCCCGCCACCCCTCTCCCCTAACGGACGATCAACTTACCTTGTCCGTTGATCCTCCGGGAGGGGACCGGTTCCATGGGGGCTGCTCCGCCGCCAGCACGCCGTCACCGCCACACCGAATCATGGGATGTGATTCGGTGGACGGTGTTCTGATGACGGGGCAGTGGAGGTGGAGCAGCCTCCACTTCCCCGCCGACCGCCAGTAAGGCTGCTGGCGGCTCTCCATCCGAAAAAGGACAGAGGGCTGCCAGCAGTAATAATCCGCTGCGCAGAAAACCGCCTGCACTGGCGGTCTTCAGCACGGTGGTACCTCAGCGGTCTTTAAAAAAGACCTCTGAGGTAGAAATGAGGACCAAAGTGTCCCCAGCAAAATTACAGTACTGCCAGAAAGAAGTGAAATATTTGGGACACCAAACAGAGAAGAGTGCAGGGAAAGTGTCCAGAGAGAGAGTTACAGCTATTTTGCAAATAAATCCTCCGGTTACATAAGATGTCAGGATGTTTCAGGGAATGGTGAGCTACTGTCGCCAATGGATTCCCAATTTGTCTGTTATTTCAAAGTAATTGCAGAGCTTGACCCACAAAGATATTTCAGATCCAGTCCTGTTTGATGAACGCTTTTACTGAGTTGAGAGAGTTTGTGCAGAGCAGAAGCTTTGAGAATGCCTGACTACACTAAACCATTTATGTTGTTTTGCCATGAACGTGATTTTTGTGCTCTTTCTGTCCTTGCACAGGTACATGGTGGTGTAAATCGCCCGGTAGCATATTTTTCTGCTACTTTGGATCCAGTTGCAGCAGCTTCACCTGGGTGTTTGCGTGCTGTGGCAGCGGTTGGATTGTCATTAGCTCAATGCGAAAACATAGTGATGGGACATTCTTTAACTGTTTGGTTCCTCACTCTGTTTAAGTTTTGCTCACAAGAACGTAGACCCAGTACCTGACAAATGCACATTTGTCCAAATATGAAACTTTGATTTTAGGTTCTTCAAATGTTACCTTGAAAAGGTGTACTGTGCTTAACCCAGCAACTTTGCTTCCAGTAGATAATTTTAAAAATAATAAATTGAAAGTAGTTAAACATGATTGTCTGGAGGTTACAGAATTGGTCACAAAACATAGCCCTGATATTCTGGATACTCCTTTAGATGAAAATGACCAAATTGTTTTTGTAGATGGTTCTTGTTTAAGAGATAATGTGGGAACATTAAAATCTGGATATGTTCTGTGCACAATTTCTGGTATGCTCGAAGCTTCCTCGCTTCAAATAGTATTTTCTACTTAAATGGCTGAATTAATGGCTCTTACTAGAGCATGCTGTATTCGTGCACAGCTTAAATTTACAATTTTCACGGTTAGCTAGTATGCATTTGGAGTAGTCCATGACTTTGGCCAGCTGTGGTCACAGAGAGGCTTCATGACCTCTTCTGGCCCACCAATTAGAAATGGTGATAGGATTCAGGATTTGTTACAAGCCCTACAATTGCACACCAGAAATCAAATGATTTTGTTTCAATGGGAAATTCTTTTGCGGATTATTTCGCAAGATTTTATGCATTGAACTGCATTTCTTTTAATAATGAATGGAATGAATTAAAAGATGATGAAATAAATGCAAATTACATGTTAACATCAATTGATGCATGGGATGAAATTAAATGTCTACAGGAAAATGTTACTGAAGATGAAAGAAAGGGCTGAGGAAAATTAAATTGTGTTCAAAGAGATGTGACCCTAAGGGTCACAAACGAAGGGCAGGTGGTTTTGCCAAACTCTCTACTGAAGCAAATGGCACGGTATTATCATGGTCAAGCACACATTGGACATTTAAACAGTCCTGGTTTAATCCGAAGTTTAGACAGGTTGCTGAAGCATGTATTACCTGCCAACAGATGAATGTGGGGAAAACAACAGTTGTCAGTTTGAGTCACATTGGAAGAGCAGGGGGTTCATTTAACAAAACGCAAATGGATTTCATTGAAATGCCTGTGTGTGGTGGTTTGTGATATGTGTTGGTGATTTTTAGTCACAGGATTGAAGCTTACCCTACATGTAGGAATGATAGTCTCACAGTAGCAAAGCTTTTACTTAGGGAGTTAATTCTACGTTTTAGGTTCCCGAACTCTTTAGAATCAGATAGAGGAAGTCACTTCAGTAACAAAGTGATAAAATTGCTATGTTCAGCCTTAAACACTGAGCAGAAGTTGCACTGTAGTCACCGCCCCGAAGCATCTGGATTAGTTGAACAAATGAATGGTACTCTGAAAGCACGACTTGCAAAAATGTGTGCATCCACAAATCTGGAATGGTCAGATGCGTTGCATTTGGTTTTGATGAGCATGAGAAATACACCTGATAAAAAGACTGGACTTTCTCCCCATTAAATTCTCATGGGTAAATCAATGAGATTGTCAGCTGTTCCTGCAAATGTTCCTGTGAATATAACAGATGATATGATGCTGGATTACTGCAAGAGTCTGGCTGATGCAGTTCGCTCTTTCTCTCACCAGGGGGAAGCTTCAAGCGTGAAGCCATCCCAAAACCAGTGTCATAATCTGCGAGCTGATGATTAGGTGGTGGTAAGAAAGCACATGAGAAAAATCTGTCTGGAACCTAGGTGGAGAGGACCGTTCCAAGTCGTACTGGTTACTATGACTGCTGTGAAGTGCGCTGGAGTTCTGAATTGGATTCATGCTAGCCACACTTGAAAAGTGTCCTATCCTCTGGAAGCTGAGGAAGAGTTGTTGAGAGTACCAACAACTATTGAACAGTCTCAAGGAGCAAGAAGAGAGACTGTGGAATCAGAACTAGAGACAGTGCAAACTGGTGAAGATCCAGGTATTCCTCTAAGAACCGAAGCAAACACACCTCTGAGAGATGAAATAGAGGTACCTAAAGATGCTGAAGTATCAGCAAATGTAGCAGGAGAGTTAAGTTAGAGGAGAACTCTCCCAGAAGCAGACGAGTTGAAAGAAATAACCTTTCCTGAAGCAGCTGAGGAGGGGGTTGAGTTGAATCAAAGTCATGCAGATTTGAATCTTCCTGAATAAGCTAATCAAGTCAAAATCCTGCTGAATCAAGAAGAGTTGTAAGTCTAGCTTTGCAAATGACACTGTCAAAGAAAGCTGTGAAAGAAGACAAGTGGCCTAATCTGCAGACAAGTGAAAATAATTCCAAATGTACTTTTGACCATAAATGAAGAGCCAGACATGACAAAAAGAGCAGATACAGACGAAGATCTGAGTGAAAGAGAAATAACAGTAAATCGGAGATCAAAGAGAAAAATAGTTGCAAGTTGAAGATACTCAGGTCCTGAATGGGCATATTTCACAACAGATGAATGGCAACGTGAATTTTTGTCCTTTTGTTTTGATCATGAAATTCCAGATCAACATTTTGGAACTTGATGTTGCGTTTGAACTGAAATTTTGAATTATATTGCCAGAGAACAAGAAATAACTGTTGAATAGGCTGTGATCTACTGAAAGTCTTTAAAAACAGATTTGTGACATGCTCCTTAACTGATTTTTGACAAAGTTCTGGAGAAAGATCTGATACCTGTAAATAACTGCAAAGAAGAATGAAGAATATTATTTTTGTTTTTTTAGCTGCATAGTTAAGTAATTTTTATTTTTCTTCTACTTTCCAATTCTTTATAGGTCATTGATATCAATCACAATAGGGTTAAAAACAATAGGTTTTGCAAGTGGATATGTTTTGACTTAGCAATTGTGGGTGTGTTAGTATGTGTGTTACTGATAGTGAGTATGAGTGTTCATCATACACCAGAAAATAGTTATATTAATTCTTTAGAGACTTGGACACTTTCAAAGGTAGAGAGGTTTACCAGAGATGAGAAATACTTTGAAGATTCTCAGGAAGATCTTTCTTTTAAGGTTGTCTATCGCTTTTTGTATGAATATGTTGAGACAATGAATGTGAGAGAATGTTATGTTTGCACACAAATTCCTTCATCAGTGCAAGAAGGCGTTACCTATCACAGCTTGCCATTAACATATGGAATTACTTGTAGTCTTTTACTAACAAGGCTTTATAATCAAGAGTACATACAATATTCCTATTCAAATCTTGATTTGGTGTTTTCCTTTGTTCCGATTAATGGACATTTGACTAATATGGCTAAAGAAAGGAACAATGATATTGGAAGTGGTTTCTTTGAGACTACACTAACATTTGGTACATTTTATGCACACAGGAATAATCTTACATGTTTGCTTTTGCCAGTAGAAAGGGCTTTTCTAGAACAAACTGAAGACAGGAGAAGAGCAGTGAAGGAGAAAATAGAGAAAGGAGCAGTGAAGAGGTCATATAAAAATGACTTTGCATTTAGTGAAATTAAAACACAGGGAAAGTTAGCTTTAGATTTCCAGCATGTAGGGAAATGATGCATTTACAGACCTCGATCCAGAATTGATACTAATTTTGTGGGAACAAATGAGTGCAGGCATGTATTTCTTTTTTAGAATACATGGGACTTTATGTTAAATGGACAGGACCCCGTTGTTCCAAGGGTATGTTACATTTGTGGAAGAAATGCTTTTTATCATCTTCCCAAGGGGATGGGATGGGACTTGCTATTTGGGAGTTCTATTCCCAAAGATTTATCAGTTTGATAGTATAGATAACACACACAATTTGAAAGAATTGCAGAGCCCAAGACTGAAAAGAGAAACTTATGCTGAAGTAACTGGGGATATATTTAGAGCAATTATTCCTTCTGTAAGAGTTGTTTCTGTATGCTCTGAAAATTAGTAAGTTGTCTACTATTGTGGATAACATGTTAATAGATTTTTCTGGAGCTGTAATTTTAATGGAAACTAAAACGGCTGCAGTCCGTTCAATGGCTTTGCAAAACAGACTTGAGTTAGACATCCTTTTAGCAACGGAGGGCGGAGTCTGCCGGATGCTGAAAATGAAACACTGTTGCACACATATTCCTAACAGTAGTAAAGGAATGTGAAGTTTTATTAAGAACCTGAAAGAATCAAATTCAGACTTAAAAGATTTGGAAGAATTAGGGGTTTGGGAAAATGCTGGCAAAGGTTTTTACAAAAGTGAGAAATTGGCTGAGCAGTCTTGGCAAGATTATTGTGTGAAAGATATTGAAACCATTATTAATTGTGATTATGTGTGTCAATTTGTATGATCGGATTTTACAAATTGCACACACTGGTTAAGAGACAAAAGATGAAAATTTAACAGAGGAGGGAAGAAATTAAACTAGAGAAAATGAGAAGCAGATATTTTGATGATTTGAGACAAACTGAGAAATGGAGGAAACCAAAAAACAGTATAGACAGACTAAATTTTAAACTGATGAAAATACTAATATAAATACTGTTAAGTATATTTTGTGACAACACATATGGTCGTCAGAGGAGGGATTGTTGGAGCGTAAACATCATCAATAAAAGTGTGCTACTAAAACGAAATGAAACAACATGTTTAAAATGTGTTATGCTAAAAATGTGTGTTTTGCAATGATGTGTGCTTTAGAAAACATGACCACTCTGGTGGTAGTCATAAATCTAGTTCGACATAACAATAAATAACAGCCTAACTAATTATATTTTATTTGTTCATAATCAATTTTACTGGAAATTTGATAATTAATATAATAAAAATTAGTAGTTTAAGAATCATGAAATGTTTTATGCTAAATGTTTAACGCTTATTTTAAAAGGCCTCATGTCATGTTTAGTGTAAAAAGCAACGGACAATTATTAACGCAGAAAGAAATGTTTCTCGAACCATTTTGAAATTAGTTCTTTGCTCGCAAAGGAAGAGTTATGTTCCAATACTGTACCATTTAATTGACTTCTTGAGATAAAATGTACCCATGAACAATAGCTTACTGATTTTCTGAATAGGTTTATGTGCAAATGCAACATTTGTATTTTATGGAGGAAACTGGTGATCGTAAGGAGAGAAGATGAACCAATGATGAACACAGAGAATAAAGAAGGATACTTTTGGAACGTGGAGAAACTACGATTGGTTCTGTTTAACCCACTCCATAGTTTGACTAATAGAAATATGTCTATTTGCTTTCTAAGGGTTTAATATAACAGAATTAGGTGATGTAGGAATTCTAGTGTTCTTCCTTGTTGCTGGTGGCGTTCAGTTGTGCTTTCTTATGTGTTGTGCTTATTGCCATTGATAGTTGAGGTGCATTAAGGCCAAATATTACTGCACTGTTTTTCCCTATCCTGAAAGAAGATCAGAAAATGCTCTGTTTATAATGACTTTGCTGCTTGCTGTTCAAATCCATTAAGGAGAGGTATAAATGTGCAATTGTGTTTTTCAGGTTTTCTTATGTTTCTATCCTTTAGAAACCCAACCACTATTTTGATTAGCACCATAGCTAGATGCTTTTTCTCAATTAATGTTTTGTCTGTTTCTCTATTTTTGCCTTTATGTCCCAACATGCTTCTCTAATTGAGGTTAGTTAGGATGTCACTTCTAAATTGATTACTAAACAAATTGTTTATTATTCATCTGTATTAAATGAAATGTTTCTGATTATGCCGATGCTTATTAAATTACTGTTTATTCTTTATTTGACCTTAGAGCTTGGTATGGTTTTCGATTAACTTAGAATTGTAAACTAAAGTGCAATAAATTGTTAAATTTTACTAAATTGCTGTGGCGATGCATGGCCACATGGGTCATGGTGTGTATAAGTTACTGACTTCAATGTTGAAAGGTGTTTATTGATTTGATTTCATTGTTGTAACTATCTCACTCCTAACTGAGTCCAAAGATGTGTGTTGACCTCCAAGGGTAATTGATGATTACCCTATAGGTGTCACCTTATAATAAATTATCAACACAAATATAAGGCTAGACATGCCCTCAATGGGGATCACTTGTAGATCTAGGCCTTCCACCACTAACTTCCTTAACTTAAAGTCGACTACCAAAGAAAGGTAATCATTTTAGGCAGGTGGAGCCTGCCAGATCAAATGTTAATAAAAACGTGAAGGACAGTAAATGTGCCAATGTGGGTTGTTAAATTTGAGGGTCTGGATTTGAACAGAGGGGGAACTACGGTTTGGGCCTATTACATGCTGAGGTCTGTACTTCAGGAGGAGGGAGTATGTCATATTATTTATTTACAAGATCAGTTAAAGATGGATGGAGTATACATTTCAGAATAATAAATATGAAATCATCGTGGAAAAAAGGCCACTCTTGGCGAGCCCTGGCCATCATATTGAAGTGAGGACCTTTATGGAAAAGAGAAAACAAGGTAGATCAGTTTTTGGAGCCTTATAGTGGAGGGGGGCAGAAAGCCCATCAGAGACCAGCGAAGATATATGGACATACCCCCACCCCAAATAAATGGGGCCAAAGTTATACTGCCCACCAATGGGCAGATGGGGTCAATTACCCCTGATCCACACCTCGGGGGGGGCAGAAAGTCTACTAAATGACAGGGAATAAAAAAATAAATAAAAAAAAGAAGTGCAGTGGTGGCTACCAACCAGTATAGGCATGGTTATGCCCCCACCCCAATTGAAGGGGGTAACAGTCTTTCAGCTCCCCCCGCATACTAAAACATCTTATCCCACGGCAAGCAAGTGGACATTTGATTATTCGGGGTTTTGGTTTTACATTTGGGCCATGAGAGCTTGGCTAACTCTCAAAATCGTCCCACTTGGAATGGTGAGGGCTCCACCTTTTGGACTTTGGGACGCTGCCATGTAGAAAAATCCACAAGACCTAGACACATCTGAAAACTAAACATCTGGGTGAGTCCAAGGTGGTGTGCTTCACATGCAGCCCGCACCATTTTCCTACCCACAATGCCCTGCAAACCTCCAACTTTGCTGGAAATCACACGTTGTTTCCCCTTTTTTGTGATGGAACCTTCCGGAATCTGCAGGAATCCACAAAATTCCTACCACCCAGCATTGTCTCATCCATACCGATAAAAATTCAGTTTTTTTTTTTTCAAACTGCCCTTTTGGATCCACTTTGGTTCCCCCTCAATTTAGACATGTTTTTGGCTCTTCCCTGTTACAAGCACTTGGCCCACCTACACAAGTGAAGTATCATTTTTACTGGGAGACTGAGGGGAACGTTGGGTGGTAGGAAATTTGTCCTGGTGCAGTGATCCCACACAAAAATTGGATTTCTTAGCTAAATTGGACATTTGCTGAGGATCCTGGGTAAGAAAACATTGGGGGATCCACACAGGTCAGACCTCCCTGAACTCCATCGGGTGTCTAGTTTTCAGAAATGTCTGGGTTTGGTAGGTTTCCCTAGATGGCTGCTGAGCCCAGGACCAAAAACGCAGGTGCCCCCCGGCAAAAACAGGTAGTTTTGTATTTGATAATTTTGATGTGTTCAGATAGTGTTTTGGGGCATTTCCTATTGAAATCACAAGGCCTACCCACACAAGTGAGGCACCATTTTTATCAGGCCAAATTTGAGGTTTGCAAAGGATTCTCGGTAACAGAACCTAGTGAGAGCCCCACAAGTCACCCCATCTTGGATTCCCCTAGGTGTCTAGTTTTCAAAAATGCATAGGTTTGGTAGGTTTGCCTAGGTGCTGGCTGAGCTAGAGGCCAACATCCACCTTGCAAAAAAAACACCTGTTTTCTTTGGGAAAATGTGATGTGTCCACGTTGTGTTTTGGGACATTTCCTGTCGCAGGCACTAGGCCTACCCACACAAGTGAGGTATAATTTTTATCGGGAGACTTGGGGTAACGCTGGGTGGAAGGAAATCTGTGGCTCCTCTCAAATTCCAGAACTTTCTGTCACCGAAATGTGAGGAAAATGTGTTTTTTAAGCCAAATTTTGAGGTTTGCAAAGGATTCTGGGTAACAAAACCTGGTCAGAGCCCCACAAGTCACCCCATCGTGGATTCCCCTAGGCCTCTAGTTTTAAAAAATGCACAGGTTTGGGAGGTTTCACTAGGTGCAGACTGAGCTAGAAGCCAAAATCCACAGGTAGGCACTTTGCAGAAAACACCTCCGTTTTCTTTGGGAAAATGTGATGTGACCACGTTGTGTTTTGGGGCATTTCTTGTCGCAGGCGCTAGGCCTACCCACAACAAGTGAGGTACCATTTTTATCGGGAGACTTGGGGGAACATAGAATAGCAAAACAAGTGTTATTGTCCCTTGTCTTTCTCTACATTTTTTCCTTCCAAATATAAGACAGTGTGTAAAAAAAGACATTTATTTGAGAAATGCCCTGTAATTTACATGCTAGTATGGGCACCCTGGAATTCAGAGATGTGCAAATAACCACTGCTTCTCAACACCTTATCTTGTGCCCATTTTGGAAATACAACGGTTTTGTTGATTCCTATTTTTCACTCTTTATATTTCAGCAAATGAATTGCTGTATATCCGGTATAGAATGAAAACCTACTGCAAGGTGCAGCTCATTTATTGGCTCTGGGTAGCTAGAGTTCTTGATGAACCTATAAGACCTATATATCCCCGCAACCAGAAAAGTCCAACAGAAGTAACAGTATATATTGCTTTAAAAAATCTGACATTGCAGGAAAAAGTTACAGAGTAAAATGTAGAGGAAATGGCTGTTTTGTTCACCTCAATTTCAATATTTTGTTTATTTCAGTTGTTATTTTCTGTAGGAAACCCTTGTAGGATCTACACAAATTACCCATTGCTGAGTTCAAAATGTTGTCTACTTTTCAGAAATATTTAGGTTTCTGGGATCCAGTATTGGTTTCACACCCATTTCTGCCACTGACAGGAAGCAGGCTGAAAGCACAAAAAATCGTAAAAATGGGGTATGCCCCAGTAAAATGCCAAAATTGGGTTGAAAAATTGGGTTTTCTGATTCAAGTCTGCCTGTTCCTTAAAGCTGGGAAGCTGGTGATTTTAGCACCGCAAACACTTTGTTGATGCCATTTTCAGGGGAAAAAACACAAGCCTTCATCTGCAGCCCTTTTTTTTTTTTTTTAAACGAAATTTTCACTGTATTTGGGCTAATTTCTTGGTCCCCTCCAGGGAAACCCACAAAGTCTGGGTACCTCTAGAATCCCATGGATGTTGGAAAAAAAGGACGCAAATTTGGCGTTGGTAGCTTATGTAGACAAAACGTTATGAGGGCCTAAGCGTGCCCTGCCCCAAATAGCAAAAAAAAAGGCCTGGCAGCGAAGAGGTTAAACATCTTTCTTTATCATTTTTTCTCAAAACATGAACTTTATCAACAAAATACTGCACAAACTTTGAATAATACTCGGCAAGACCCAGGAAAGAATGACATTTCTCCTAGTTACTTGGTGATGGATGGTGCACACTCACTAGCTTCAAGCAATTTATTTCTGGGTTTCATTCCTTCCTCAGACCATGTGTGTCCAAGCTGATCTACTTGCGTCACCCAAAATTTGCATTTTTCTTCACTCACAGTCAATCTCACTTTTTGCAGTTTCCCCAGTACTTCATTTAAGACTCAATCGTGACTATCCATATCTGCACTCCAAATCAAAATATCATCCTGGAATACTACTACACTTGAGATTTTTCTTAAAATGCTACTCATTAGTCTTTAGAAAACTACATATGCGGATGCCAACCCAAATGGCATATGTGCAAATTGAAATGTGCCCTCAGGTGTTGTGAATGATGTAAGGTGTTTAGATTCAGGATGTACGCATATTTGGTGGTATGCATTAGATAATTCTATTGAGGAAAAATACTTGGCATCCTTGATGCTGGAGATCATTTAATTTATGTGTGGCAATTGATGCAGATTGACCCAAATCTTGCGACTGAGGTCACTCCAAAATTGACACGTGCAATTTTCCATTTGCCTGCTCACACGATTGGACTGAACCATTCAGATGACTGTCAGTTCAATGACCTTTTCCTCACATAAACAATCTAATTCCTCCTTAAGTTGGGCTCTCAGGGCAAGTCATACATTCCTCACCTTTTTTACCTTTGGTATGCTTCCTGCCTTCAAAAATATCTGGTGTTCAAACTTTTCCAAATACCCAGGTTTGTTTGCAAATAACTTGGTGTATTTCACACTCAACCTTGCTCTTTCCGCTTCCTCTGTTAATAATACCTGCTCCAGGTGATTGGGATCCAGGATGATGCCCAACGCTTTCTGCTCTTTCCATCCCAAAAGGGCTTTCCATTTTTCCACCACATACTCCATTCCATTGACATTTAGGTTTTTGTAAGATAATTTACAGTTGAAATAACCTAACAACGGAAGCTTTACCCCTAAAGTATACTTCTGGTTCAATGTCAGGTGGAAGCAATTTACATTTCCAACCATCTTCCTACACTTGCTTGTTAATTATGATGTAAAGTGAACACAAATCAGCCCAAGCTTATACATTAGTTTCACTGATCTTCATGGGACATCTGGGCATCCTTCCTTTATTTCTCCCACCATGTTTACGTATATTACCAATACTTCAACTCCTCCTCCTCAGAATATTGTTCAGTGTTTTCACTGACAATGTTCACAGATAGTTTCCAACCTTCCCAACCTTATGATTTACACATTCGTGAGAAATGCCTTAATTTTTTTTACATTTAAAAACTTTTGCCTTTGTAACGGCACATCTCTGTGCAATTGGTATATGTTTAATACTTCCGCACCTCTGTCAGACGCTTATCCTTGGTTGGCAGTATCTTAATTAACTTATCTGTTTGTTTGTTTTCTGTACTACATTCACTTTGTCTTTAATTTGATCTTCATTCTTTTACATATCTAGATGTGTTTTCTACGCATCGCACTGTTTATAGTCTTTTGGAAGGAAGGATCCTTCAGCTCTAACAACCTCTCTTGAATTTGGATATTTCTGGTTCTGTTTATGAACTGTTCTCTTATTATTTCTTCATGTTAATCTCTAAATGTACATGTTGCAGCTAATTTTCTTAACACAGACACCTACTGCTGCCCAGGCAATTGAGCTCTGAAAAATAATTTGTGACCTTCTACCATTATGCTGTTTTTCTTCCCGTAATTGTCTTCCAGGGCCTTCATGGCCTCAACATAAACAACAGTGGCTACTTCCTCTGATCTGACCCTTTTTTTACCTCCACCCTCCTGATAAGATGAAGTAGCATGTGAAGGTTTAAGTAATGTTTTCAAAACCTTGCTGCCTTTAAAGCCCAAGTTGTGTTTTGATAATGCTAATTTGCATGCTGCCTCAAAAGACATCCCCCCAAATAGCTTCCAAATAAGTTTTGAAGGACTCACGCCAGTCTTCCCACACCATAATTAGGACAACAGGATTTTGTAAAAATTTTGGGGAGCAGCTGTTAATGAGGAATCCACACGAGTATTAAATTGTGTTGGTTAAAAAAATGCTCTTCAGTTATACAAATTATCAGCATTCAAAGAGTGGACAGCATAAGTGACCTAACACTTTCAACTGTGCCCAGTATAATCTACTTTATAACCTTGTTCTCACCAATATCAAAATGTGGCCAACTTGTAGGGAATAGCACTAGTCAATAATGCTTAACAATACTTCCAAATAATCTACCTAATGTATAGATCGCTATGTGCTGTCAATGCTTGAAACTGCCACTCTATCCCAACTTATTTATGTTGTTTGCACCAAAGTCAAATAATGTAATAACTAAACAATATTTCAAGCCTGCAAAACAACGATTTTAAAATAATTAATGTCATCACTGTCTTTACTCGTTCTTCATGCAGAACTCCTTTGAGTCATCTTGCAGTTGCGTTAAGAAAAGTATTTTGTTTTCCAAGATACAGACTGTGTTTGGTTGAATTATTGCCTTTGTGATTACTGTGGCACTCAATAACGACTTGCTTCATGCAGATTCACATATGCACAGAGTGCCGTACTGACAGAAACAGCCAATAAGAGACGTGCATGAAAGACTGCAACGTAATTGTCTGGAAACACCACCTCTAGGAGACCCTGATTAAAGACTGCAACATAGTTCCTTGGAAATGCTACCACTTACATGCACAATATGATGATGTGCAGCGTCACAAACCACGTCAACTTCACACACATGCATGTGTCAGTCTCCAATGCTCACGTGCACGAGGCACAGTTCAGATCCCCGCACCACCAAGGCTTGATGCCTGCCTCCGGTAAGTGCTAGGCGCGGACAAATTTGAATGTAAACTAAGGCTAACAACAAAGCTCAGGCTAACGCTCTGTCTTGCTTGCGCCTGCTGCTCATTCATCTTGGCAGAATACTGCTAAATACTATTAACTCACCACCTTTATGTCCATGACACTTCCACTACTTCCAAAGGCAGTAAAGTCTTGTTTAGTATCTTCACTCTTTTCTGTATCAAGCAGAGAACCAGGGGTGAGTGTTCTTCACTAAACCCATTGCAGGTATCCTTTTCACATGTAGCGTCCTGAAATGAAGCATCTCATCCTCGTTGCCACTTTAAAAATGCCAGGACATTGTAGGGATGATAACTGGTTTATTGAGTTCAGTATAACAACCCTGACGCGTCCTCTCTCATCAGCAACTGCCTGCTCGCTGCCTCTGGAATCCACAATCTAGAATCCAGTGGAGAAGGCATCCAGTTGCTAAGATACAGCACTGGAAAAAACGCATCCACCTACATACTTACATATGTTCTAGTTGAGTACCTATTTTTATTTTATTTTTAAAGGTCAGCTGCAAGAATTAGGATGGCAGTTAGCCAGCTGAAGCTTGGTAAAGAGAGCACTTAGTTGTTAGCCAAGACTCAGTACCGCCTGACAATGGAAACCGGATATCAACTCTCTGTGATGGGAGATCTGATAAAAGACAAACCCATTCCAGTAAGTATATATTGAACTTAAAAAATATGACATCTAATTTCTTTGATGTTTGAATAATTGAATGATGCTAACATTTAAAATCCTTTTATTTAACTGTTTTTTGCATAATCATAATTTCTACAGTGGTGGCTTGTACTGGAGAGAGCACAGTGTGCATGTGTGTTTGGCTGGCCCAAGACGAACGGCCAAACATACATGGTCACTGAGTGGGAGTTCTGTTCACTCCCCCTCCTTCCCGGTCATAGCCCGAGACCCCGCCCATTTTTACTATAAAAGGATAATAAAGCTGGTTTATTATGCTTTTATAGTAAAAGTTTTGCAGCTGCTGCTGCTGGCGGGGTGCGACGCTCTTCCACCCTAGCAGAGGAGCCACGCCTTCACTACGGTGTAATTAAAAAAATAATTAGAGCAAAGTAAAAATGTAATGACTGTGGATTCTTGCAATAATGTGTTTAATGGTATGCTGTCACTGTGGCGAGATTTGAAATATATGGAGCCTATCTCTTGTTCAACTACTGTGTGCTTTTTAAGCTCCACTTCGTAAAATCCTAAATGGCGAAAATAATTAAATATGGTGCAGTGCTTGTTGTTCTCTGCTGCCTGAGGAAATCTGATCACTTGGAAGATAAAATCAGAGTAGGATTGGTGATTGGATTTAAATTGTCTTGGTTATTTGTAAATTAAATCAAAGAAAATGTTTAGCATTTTACTAGTTTGAATGAAACTAGTAAAATGCAAAAACATTTCCTTTGATTTGACTTACAAACAGCCAAGAGGCTTCATGTTTGAATACAAAGTTGGAAAGAAAGGCATAGGATTGGAATGGGAGTGACACACAATAAGTTATAATTGTACTACTATTTTTCATCTTTGGAAAAGAGAATGAGTGGCCTAATAATCTGTGGTCACTGTCTGTTAATAAGTCTGTTTCTGTCGATGGATGGCTGACTGGCTGACATCATCCTGCAGTATTCATTCAGCTCAGGCCCTGAACTCAAAGCTAATTCAAGCTAATTCAATTTCATGGTTACTTGGTCGGCAAGGGCAACTTTTGTGCACATGTATTAAAAAATAAGATGTGACTTGCTCAGTCTGGACGCTTTGAAGCCAACAAATGCATGCACAAGTGAAATAATTATCAGTTTTGATTTCTGAACATTTCAGAAAAGTAGACACAATTATGAACTCAGCAAGACCCTACAAGGTTTTCCTACAGAAAATAACAGCTGAAATAAAAAAAAATATTGAAATTGAGGTGAAAAAAAACCAGCCATTTTTCTCAATGTTTTACTCTGTAACTTTTTCCTGCAATGTCAGATTTTTGAGAGCAATATACTGTTACGTCTGCTGGACTCTTCTGGTTGCGGGGCTATATAGGGCCTGTAGGTTCATCAAGAACCTTGGGTACCCAGAAACAATAAATGAACTGCAGATTGCAAAGGGTTTTCCATTCTATACCGGGTATACAGCAATTAATTTGCGAGTCAGTAATAGGTGACAGACGTGCAAAATGGGGTTGGTACATAGGGAAATGCATTTTACAGGTTGTGAAGGGTCTAATGGGCCGTTTATGACACGTAAAATGCATCGTACATGTGACCCCAGGTGTGTAGCTGAAATACACTTCTCATCCTCGCTGTAGGACGTTCTGCAGCTTTCTCTAGAAGAGTGGCTGTGTCCTCCTACAGAAGACTCAAATGTTCCAAAGACCTAAACACCGACCTATGTGGAATATTTGTTAGGACCAGAAGAAAGTGGAGGCTGTGACCCAAGGCCACAAGAGTCTGTTGTGATTTATTCCTGTGAGTGAGCTAGTGCTACAAACTCTTCATTAGTGGAACATTTCCACTTCTTTCTGGGAGAAAGCTGACGAAGAACCTCTGTTTCCCCCAGACATCTGTAACTGCTGAAGTAGTTGAAAAGAGGTTGTACCCTCGTATAATAACTAGCAAAATTCCAAAATGGAAATTATACATTAATGTCTATGGTTCATTGTGTTAGATGCAATATTTTATTATAGTCATCAAGGTTGATGCACTGTGTTACATACTGTTTGCAGCCATGCACCGTGTTAAGTGACAATTTGCAACCAACGCATGTTTCGCCCCTTATGTCATTATAGACAACTGCAGAGACCAGGGCAGGATGCATCCGTTGTACAGCATTTAGTTTTGCAGCCTTGATTTGGGAAGACTACAGATTTAAATGAATACTGTCGTAGGCCTTGAAAAAGCCCTAGCCGTACCTGCTATAAGGGGCGAAATATGTGTTGGCTGCCCTTTATATCTAACACAGTGTATAGCGGTAGCAGAGAGGATTTGTTTTGGTATCAAAACCATGCATTTCTCTCAGAAAATAATTATTTTTTATACCTTTATATCTTCCAATATATTCTGTGCAATTGCACAAAAACACTTATCTGAATATAATCTCAAGTTCTGACAGCAGCAGTGGTATATAATCCTCCTCCCTCAAAGAAAACACACAAACATAGTAATGAGAAAATTACAAAATAATGAAAAAAAATAATATTTTCTTTCTATAAAACTTGTTTTCAGCTATTTATTTTGTTTGTGGCTTCTCGTCTCAATTTACTTTGTCTTTTGTCTGTCTTAAAAAGACATTGCCATGACTGAACACAAAGAAATAACTCCTATTTACTCTTATCACAATTCTTAAACTTATTTCTATCTCCATAGACATGAAATACTTCCATACAAAGGGGACTTGTATTACGTTCACTTGAGTCACTTTTTCTTTGCTCCAGCCCTCACTTGCCTGGTTCCATGCATTCTTTCTTTCCTCTCTCAGCACTTCTCTGGTCCTAGGCTCATCCTCGAGCTGTGGCATTGAGTTTTAGCCACTCTCCTGGTGGAGGAAAAAGGTGCCATCAGTTGTAGACAAGGCTTCTCCTCTTTGTCAGAATGTTGTTGAATTAAAACTTTTTTGTGGTGCACTCTCCATGGGAGTCTGTTGGGCAGGAATGTGGTATTCATACCTTCTTATTCCTTCAGTCCTTGTGAAGCTCTCTGCGGTCTACAGACATATGGCATTTCTTCCTCCGTTGGATTAGTTCAGTGTCCATCAGTTGGCCTTCTCCCAGTCTGGCGACTCCACTTTTCTAGCTGGTTCCCGGCATGTTGATCCTTCAATGTCTTTGTGTCCTTCCCCTCCTTGCTCAATCAAAGTTATTCTTTACTTTCTGCCTTTTTATGCCCAAGCTCCTCCTTTCTGCTTCTGAAGCCTAGTACTTGTTTACCTTGACAGTCTGTTTTCTCTTGTTGGACTTCCTCTTGGCCGTTTGGACCCGGACTTCGGTCTACCTGGATCAGCTAATTCAGGCAAGTGATCTTGTCTGGTTACCCTGTGACAACACCACCAATAAGGTGGATATGTATTACAAAGGAAAATTTGAAGGGAGTTAGATCAGTGCAGAAGCAACAGACCATATGCAGAAAAACTTCTTCTTCAAGACAGCATTATTGGTTATCACTGACACAATTTCAAAGTAAACAATATTGACTGACACATATATTGAGTCAAATACTTACTTATAAAGGTAAATGCAAAAATATATAAAAACAATATAGTGAATGTTAAATATTTTAATATATAAATGCAACATAATGTAAATTAAATATACAGTCCAGTAATATTTAATACTATATATATAAATATATACTTATATATACACACAAACAAGTTTGTAGTTAAATATATATAGAATAACAGTAAATAAAAAAAAATATTTTACATTCTATTTTCTATATTTTAAATTTATTAATATGATTATATAACTAATACAATTATCCACTATATTTTGTAACATTTTAAAACAGTAATAAAATGAACATATATTGTAAAATAATTTTACTGATTATATAACACTATACACACACACACACATGTATATATATATAAAACACATATCCAAAACATTTACAAAAACTATAAACGTTAAAATAAATTTTAAAATAAAAACAATACAATTTTTTTAGAAACTCAAACAGTTAGAGCTGTAAAATCTATTCAACCAATATTATGAAAACTATACAAGTCCAAGAATATTACATACGCTATCCTTACTCCAGTCTACACAACAGTAGGGAAAGTGTTGTAGTTTGGAGGGATTAAATTAAATATTCCCATTCCTAACAACGCAATAAGTAGGGACAGCGTTAGATTTCGGAGGGGTGACATTTAGTATTTCCACTCCAGTCAGGGCAACAGTAGGGAAAGTGTTGGACTTCAGAGGAGTGAAATGTATTATTCCCACCCCAGTCTCTGCAACAGTAGGGAAAGTGTTGGATTTCAGAGGAGTTCGATTTACTGTTCCCATTCCAGTAGGGCAACAGCAGAGAAAGAATTCGACTTTGGAATTTACTATTCCCACTTCAGTTTACACAACAGTAGGGAAAGTGCTGGACTTCAGAGGGGTAAAATTTACTATTCCCACTCCAGTATCTACAACGGGAGGAAAAGCTTTGGATTTCTAAGGGATGAAATGTATTAATCCAACTGTGAAGATGTTACTTTTTTTTTTTTAAACAACTTTTTTTATGGTTTTAAGTAGACAAGAACACATCCTTACAATGAGGAAAAACTAATCAAAATTAAAGCAGCATAGCTGAATACAGTCTGCAGTGGGCTACATCTGGAGGAAAGGGTAAACCATTCAAGCAGCTAAAAATAAATACAAAGCAGCGCAATACAGTAGGAATGGGCAATTAGTGTCAGTAGTAGGATCATCTGCCTTGTGAATCCGGATTGACAGGCAGCCATGCACACCAACGGGGCCCCACGTGCAGCTGGGTCAGGTGGTCCCATCTGGTTCCAGAGTCAGTAAATAGTCTCCGAGTGGCTGCCAAATGTCTTTGGTTCTCGCAATAGGCAGTTGCAGTGTGGCATATACCTCACTGGTGGTGTCACAGTGAGTCAAACTTTGTAGCAAGGCATCAGCTTTCGATCTAGTTCCACTCCCCCAGTGTAAGGCAATTATCCACTTGGCCAGTAATAGTGGCATTGCAGTAAATGTACTGAACCCTCTCAGAACCTCCATAACATATTTGAGTAACGCAAATAGGTGTTTGCGGGGAGAATGACGTCTATCATTAACAACAATTGGGAGAAGACTTTAGCCCAATATTTCCCGATATGTATACACATCAACAACAAATGTGCAAAATCTGCCCTGTCTGCATGGCACTTTGGGCATTGAGATGATCTTGCGGGGTCTATTTTAGCCAATGTACTAGGTGTAGTGTATGCCCTGTGTAGGAATTTATAATGTAGGTGTTTATGTCATTGGTTATTGGAGACCAACATCGTCTGGGTGCAACAGTATGATCACACCTTGTCAGGTAAGGTGTGGCCAAGTTCATGTCCCCAGGTCTCCTTGATCCTACCGTCTTTCGCAGGTACAAGGGCCAAACAGGCAAGATAGAGTCTGGAAACAAGCCGCCCACCGTCTGCATCACTGATCATAAGTGACAGGGTGGTGGGGGGTGAATTCATCAGGTGGCAGGTGGTAGGAAGGCATACATGTATGCAGCAGACTATGCAGCTGCCTCAACAAACATGTTAATTTGACTATTCCTACTGCAATCTAAGCAAAAGTAGGGAAAATACTTCACTTCAAACACAATACATACATGAACTTAGAATTTGTTTTACTTTTAATATTAATATATATATATATATATAAACTATAAAAATAATACATTTATATATTTATTACAAAAAATAAATTAATAAATAATTGTTATTCAATTATTCATTATTTAATTCCAAACCTCCGCCCCCTACAAACCTAGCAGTCCAAAACTAAAATATAACTGAAAAACAATTACATAAGTTACATATTTAAAATAAATTAAATAATTGCCAGTTAAATATTACTTAATTAACTTCCTATCTTAAACCCATACAAAGCCAGCACCCTGCAAATAAAAAGTAACTAAAATAAATAAGTAGGGCACATTTCACATAACTGATAATCAATTAACAATTAATTGTTACTTATTACTTAACTTCCCACCCTATATCCTTACAAAGCTAGCAAGCTAGCATCTTGCACCTACAATAACTAAAATAAATCAGTATTACATAAATTAGCTAATTAATACCAATTACATTATTAATGAAAAATTATTAAATAATATTTTTTGCTTAACTTTCCACACTATCCCCCTACAAACCCCAACAACCAACTACAACAGTATAAATTACTATTAAGAATTAAATTAAAATTCGAAATCACTTAAAATTATAAACTATATTAAAAAATGAATACCAATCGCACAAATAATAGTAACACATAAAATTCATATATGAACCAAAACACATTAAAATAATTAAAAAACAATATTTTCTACAACTATACTATTGAAAATGATACCAAAAAAATTCTTTAAAACAATATTATTTACCTACAAAAAAGATACCGACAATGATATTTTTGCATCACAATATTTTTGTGTTGCAATATCATCATCATCATCATCAAAACACTTTATTCGGTATGAAAATAATCAACCATGAAGATAAACAATACAATACATAAAACCTGGTGACAATCCACCAGTATTTAAATACCATAGAAATCATAAAAAAAAAAAGATACTAAAACAGTCAAGTTAAAAGAATCTAAGGACTTTTAAAAATACTCCAACGTATTGTGCCAGGTAATAGCACCCTTCAAAAAGGACCCCAACCTACGCCACACCAATACATCACAAAAAAGCTGGGCGATATTGCACAAAACACTTCAGCCTCAGCAGGGGGAGTAAAAACGGTGTGTGAAAGTCGCATAGAAATCACAGGACAAGGTCAAATGAACCAAAGACTGCAGAGCACACCATCGCAGGGGCAGAGTCTAATAGATTTTTCATTGTACTGACCTAGCAGAAAACACAGGTTGCTTCTCACAACCCCCAAACGGAATCGCTTAATGAGACACCTTTCCCGCACATTCCTTATCTCTAAGAGATGAGGCTCAGGGCCCATCCCCATCTTTATCATAATAAACTCCCTTACAGATTTTTTTCCTTAGGGCCTCCTCACCTCTTTTGGCCCCCAGGACTTTCAGGAAATTAGCCTTGGCCCAGTGTTCATCACAGCTAGTCAGACCTTCAGGAACCTCAAACGTATCCATACGCCCCAGCAAAGGGGGTACCTTTCTTATGTACATCAGCCAAGGAATATCCTTCACCTCATCACAGGCCAAGCAGTCCTGCAGGATCTCTTTGTTAAAGGAGGCACATTCATTAGCCCAAATAGAGATCAACAGCAAGAACAGAGCAAGCTGGATGGCATCTTGTACTAACTCAAGAGCTAATTCTGTGTGTTGGCAAAACCCAGAATTATTTTGGCCAACTCCCAATAGCCTTCTACAAAAACGATTTTCCTCAACTGCAGGGGCCCTGGTGTCCACATACCCCCAGAAAGCAGCACCATATAGGAGGACTGGAAAGCATTTACGACTATAGACTTCAAGGGGGGGCTTAATAGGTTTATTTCCCACCCTTGCAGCAAAGTCAAACATGGCACCAACTGTAGCATTAAAAAGAACCCCTCTTCTAGAAATACAGGGTTTCCAGGTACCTCTATCGTCGAAAACAACCCCCAAATAGGGGAAATCTTGAACCTTGCTGATTACTTGTCCTTTGATCTTCAGCACCCCAACCCTATTAAGAGGCTTTCCAAAGACCATAAAATATGATTTTTTACATTTAATCTCTAGATCAAGTGCTGACATGAAGGAATCATAGGCTCTGACTGTATCTTGTAGGCCATTCATAGTGCGGGCCATAAGCACCGCATCATCCACATAGATCAGTGCAGGGACACTTTTACCGTTGATTTTGGGAGCATCCCTACAATGTTCCGCTAGAAAGTCAAACAATCCGTTGGTATACAAAAGGAAAAGAGTAGGAGCCAGAACACATGCGTTGCAATATGTTTTTTAGTGATATGCGTGTCTCCCAATATGTACAACTCAATCGTTTCTCCAAACACATTATTGGTTTCAGTGGACAAAGGGAAATTATTATAGAATTATTGCTGGATTTCTTAGAAACAGTACAGGTATTTAAGTATCCTCCTGCTTGGCTTCCAACCACGATGGTATTGTTGACCAAATCATAAAAAAAAGCAGAATCCTACCAAACAATGTTGCCATAATATTCAGAAAATAGCACCAGTTAATTGCATACTTACTGGTTCGAAAGAAAATGTAGAGCAGTGCTTACAACAATGGCCAGGAAAACATTAATATAAAGGAATTATAATTTATACAAAAATGCTTGAATAATCACATGAATATTTCAAAAGGTTTTATGTTGCAAAAGTTATAAAACATAACTTTACAGATCGGTTTTCGTCAACAATAAATGTGACAGCTGAAATCTGCCCTAATGTCGCTGTATCCTGTAGCTTAACTATCTGTTCAGCATATTATTTGGAGATTATAATGCGTTTCAATATTTGACACACCTATTTTTGTCAATTTCTCAGTGAACAGAAATAGAGGAAATACACATTCATATAATAAAACCAAAAACACAAACCAATGTAAGATCCATGCTGCAGTGATTGCTTGCATCTGAAAACACCATGCCATGTCAAAGCTACACATTAATGAGAAAACACTGAAATAAAGCTTAAACAGTTGGACTGGACTAATGCCAATTATCTTAATCATTTACACACAAAGATCTACTTTCATTGCTTGTGTTACTGAAACATGAGCATGTTTTAAAGTCAATTATTATTTTCGTTATTCAATGCTTTAAAATATTTTAGTGTGTTTGATATAAAATATTGTTATATGGAGTGTATAGCAGCTATTATTGAAATTCAGATTTGATTCCATACTTTGCTTTTGATCGGATCCATGAAAAATGTTTGAGGGTAAAGAAAATGACATGGAAATCATAAACTTGAACAAAGATGACTCTATAATATGGATTTCTTTAAATGACGTTTTGGGATTTAAACTTCAGAAGTCATGAAATTGTAACAATGAATCCGAAACAATCAAAACAGACACTGCACCAAATGTGATGATAATGCTATTTACCTCCGACAACAAGCTAGCGTCTATTTGGTTGCAGTACAGTAGATCCTGATGTTCTTAAGATTAAAATTATATATTTTAAACAATTAAAATTAAGCACAATACACCATGATATTGTTGGAAAGCTTTTAGAAGTACCACACGTAATTATGTTTGGCAAAGTATTCTGGTACAATTGATAAGCAGAAAAACAACGGAATCTAGTTCTGATCAACAAACAATAGATTGCCAGTCAATAAATTGCTGCACAAAATGCATAAGAGATAGTGCACGTTGAAAAGCAAATTCTGCATAAAGCACACTGGCAGACTGTGTTAAGGGTTGCTTAGAGCATATTGAATATAAAACAGTGTTTCATTTTGGGTATTTAAGAGAATGGGATCTTTGGAAAGTGTATTTTTCCTGGGCACCTATGTGGTAAAATACCCCAGCACAAAAGGTTCTATGCGCAGACTGACCAGAAACAAAAGCCATGGAAGTTTGGCACAACAGATTAAGGGCCTGATTAAGCGTGTGGCGGTCCTTGGACCGCCACACTTGCGGTGGCTATCGGACAGCCCCGCCAACCTATCGCCATCTCCACCGGGATCTTTGATCCCGACAGGCTGGCGGTGGCAGAAGACGGAATCAGCCAGGGTGGCGATGAAGTCAGCTCCACCCTGCTAATTATGACTTTGTTCTCCGCCAGCCTGAAAAGGATGGCACAGAACAGGTGCAGGGGACCACAAAGGGGCACCTGCACTGCCCATGCACTTAGCATAGGCAGTGCAAGGGTCCCCTGCCCAGCACCCTTGCAATGCTCACTGACTGCTGTGCAGATAGTGAGCATTGCGAGGGTGCTGGAGCACCCTGCGGGTGGCAGTATTGCTGCCGGCTTGAGTACGAGCTGGCAACAATGCTGGTGCCACTTTCCCGCTGGACCTATGGGCGGAAACCTTGGCTTCTGCCCGTCAGCCCAGCAGGAAAGTCGGCTGGGAGGTAACCAGTATGGTAGTAGACTCTCCATATGGAGTTTGGCGGACAAGTCATCCCGTCTACCAAACTCAAAATCAGGCCCTAAAAATTATATTCTGTAAAGATTAATGTATGAAAATAGAAATGTTTTTAAGATGTAGCTCCTGAAACTTCAACAAAATCCTCTGAAATCGAGTTGTGATAGCCCTTCTGTTACCTTTTGTGGGTTGAGGAAATAAAGTAATTTGTTCTGTGCCACCTATGCACCAATTCAATAATATTGCTATAGGATTATAACTGCTAACATCTCGTCCTCTCCCAAGTAGGATTTAGTCCAACCACTGATGCCACTAGGTGCGATTTTAATTAGCTGGAAATGGACCAAAATTACTAACAATAAGCTGGAGAGTTTCTGCTGGGAGTCATAGTGAAATGTCTGTTTATGCCTATAGAGGAATTAATGCTTTAATTTAATCTTTGGAATACTATTATTTACCTGACCATGTCACACAGATGCACTAAATTGGATGACTCCAAATTTCCCACTAACCAACCAATCCGGCTCAGAAGCTGAAAGCTGTTCCCCCTGCCTGGGTTTCAATCCAACCTGTACATCTGATTTAAGTGTTCTTACACTACACAGATTTGCTGGTTGAAATCCATTTAATGCTTGGGAAAATGGAACAGTAAAGTCCCATTTTCTATCACCTGTGAGTTTTCGATAATTCAGATCACCTTTAAAGAAAATTAAATTAGATTTTTGGAGATCCCTATACAAGTCAGGAGCAACCTGGGCCATGTCACAAAACTCATGTGGAAGAGACCAAAACAGGTGTTCATGAAAAACCCAAGCATTAGTCTTCAGATTGCCCTCCCACTTTAGGCCACATTTGGACATCCACATGTGATTTGCTGCTTGCAGTTGTTTAACTGTCCAGTTAAAATCTTGCTTTGTAGTATCTGAAACAAACCATGGTATACTCTTCACATGGAAGTGGACTTCAGTAGCCAGCTTTGAGGACAACAGAAAATCAGCCAATGCTAGATCAGTAACTAATTCAAATCCAGCATTATCTAGGACAATGTCTACTCTAGTCAAAGAGTCCTCATTCCTTCGGGCATTCTTGCAGCTTGAAGTTACAGACCAGACATATTCCATGTCATTGACCAAGATGAGTGGTAAAAAGCTCTCCAGAGTACCCAGAACACAGGATTTCTGGGAATTCTCCTGACCCGCTGAAATGGAAAGGTCACACTTGTTCCCCCACAAAGACACCTGTTAAAACAAAAAAATATATAATGGTCACTACCAGTGCAGGGATGGAGTGATACACTAATCATAGTACTGTGCATTTACTCTAAGAAGGAAGGTGCTGTAAATACCAGACTAGTTTTCCATGCATTTAAATTACAACAACTAATTAACCATTGAAGTCAGTGTACAACATGAGAGGAACCTCTAATGAAAGGGGAGGGGTGGAATTTTAGAAAATATCTACCTACCCAAGGGAATGAATAATTTATAAATCTATGGTGTAAAATCCATTTGGCCGATTTGATACCATGCAGTGAGCTAATAGCTTATACCAACATTCTCATAACAGAGTTCCGATAAAGTTGCTTCTGTTAATGCCAGGACTCATGTTAGGTCAGGTGTTTGATTCAAGTAAGGCTCTGATAAGGTCGCATTTCTGATTACCCCCGAACGCTGAACATACCAGTGTTCTATTCTGTCAAATATTTGGATATTCACAGCGCTGTTTATCAATGTCCTCTGTTAACAGCAGGTATTTTTTTTTACCACAGGGGAGCTCCAATTATAAAAGTGTTCTTGTTTTTTTATTTTTTGATAAACACATTTTTATTGAGTTTTTTTGAGAATAACATAATTGGCACAGACAATCGCCAGAGACAACATAGCTGAGCCGATAACAGTCGAGCAAGTGTGGTATTGACTTCAATCAAGTAAACAGAAGTTGCACATTCCTTTCAGTTCAGGGCAAAGGAATACTCAAGGGATCTGACCCAACCACTTCCCCCATACCTGCTCATTTTTACAGGAGCACCCCCAGGCTTCCAAAACTGGTTGTTTTTATCTCCCACACCAGTCTACTCTTCGAGAGAGCGGGGGCGCAGGTGATTTCCGGTTACTTGCAATGTCTCTTTTGGCCACTACCCAGGCTGTATCTAAGAAGGTGCGGTTGGCTTGGGTGTTCCCCACTCCTTCCAGCACATCTAAAAGGGTCACAAGGGGGGACAACAGGACCTTCTACCCTACGACCTCATTAAGCTAATTTGTTACCGCCAACCAGTACCTCTGGATTCAGGGACAGACCCAGGCCATGTGATAGAAGTCAGCAAGAGTTGCTGTACATCTTGAACACGTAGGGTTTGGTAGGAGCCCTGCGCAATTTAGCCTAGCTGGTGAGAGGTATGACCCATATAAGTAATATATCTGTACTAAGCGCAGGTGGATGGACATGGTGATAATTCTGGGGGCCATCAGGGCGTCACACCAATCATCCTCGTCTATTGGGCCTATCCATTGTTCTCATCTGATAGCGGTCATGTCTCCTGAAGTGTTCATGATCAGTGTCATAGATATTTGGGATACCCCACCTTTCCCCAATGCTTCCAGAAGAAGTTTGGGTTCAGGCAGGCTATACTCTGGCATTAAGTCTACGTGTGTGAGATGCTTGTGGAGGACATAGCGGCATTGCAGGTACCTGTAGAACTGGTTGTGTGAGACTTGGTAGTCTGTACAGAGGTCCTGAAAGGACCACATATGTGAACCAGTACACACGTCTGTGAGGTGGGATATACCGAGCAAGTTCCATTTATAAAACCCTTGCAAATTCACTGGTTCGCGTAACTATGTACCATGAAAAGAGGGTTGTGAGGGTGTGGAGCTGGTCTCCAGGCCAGGAATATCGTCCTGGTCACCAGGACCATACTATTGGGAAGGGGGCAGATGTAGAGGAGGTCCCAAACGCAGGGGAACGACAGTAGGATGAGTTCAAGCTGATATGCCGGATCTGACCATTCCCAATTAAACCAATCATGTATGATGATAAGTTGGAATGCCAGATACTATAGACAGGGATTGGACATACCGCTTCACTGGCAACAGTAAAATGCTATGCGATGTCGGGCTCCACCCCGGTGGAATGTTGAGGCTGAATGGTCTAAGACTAAACACCAGGCTCGAGGTAGAGGGATTGGAATGTTTTGCAACACATATAGGCAGCTTTGCACAATCATTTTGTACAATGCTATGAAGCCCAAGACACTGAGAGAAGGGCCCACCGCCATTGTGTTAGGTCCATGTTTGCTTTCTGTGTTAGAAGCCGAAATTTCAGAGACCATGTGAAGCTGGGAAGAAGGGACACCCAGAGAACCAAGTACTTAAAGTTGAGTAGACGAAGGGTATTTCTCTCTGCCAATCAAAGCAGCCTTGGCATAGGGCCAAAGGCACAAGAATTGACTTATCTGGGTTCATGCAGCGAACCGAAGCAGCTAAGGAGGTGGAGACACCTGGGGCCACTGATATCTGGTTTACTCTGGTAGAGGAGGACATCGTCCGCATAGAGGGCTACAAGATCCTTGTGTCCTTACTCCCACCGCCACCCACTCAGCAAAGGGTCCCCTCAAAGTGCCTGTGCCAGTAGCTCGATTGCCAATGCGAAAAGGACGGGAGACAAGGGATAACCCTGTTGAGTGTCTTGCCAAATGATGAATGACAGTGAGAGGGTGCCGTCGATCTGGACCCTGTTATAGGGTTAATGTACAGAGCCTGTATCAGTCTGCGGAAGCTCAGCCCCATTCCTGCTCGTCGTAATATCAGCCTCAGGTATCCCCAGTCCACTGTTTTGAATGCCTTCTCGAAGTCAATAAACGGCAGTGCTAAGTTTGAAGACGGTGGTGGTTAGCTAGGGCCACATAGAGGGGGTGGATGTAGTGCCCAGTTCCAAGGGTAGGCATGAGGCCACACTGATGAGGGTGGATTAAAGTGTGGAGCACTCACTTGAGTTGGGCTGCTAAGATGGAAGAACAGATTGTAAGGTCTCCATTAATAAGGGATACTGGCCCATAGTCAGAACAAGATCGAGAGGGAAGCTGAGTTCTGGGGATGACCACTATGGTGGCCATATCCATATCGGATGTAAAGGTGCCCAGTCGATCTACCTCTCCATAGAGGGCCAGGGGGTTTGGGAGTAATGTCTCCGAAAGCATTGCATAAAATTCAGTCAGAAAACCATCCGGGCCTGGGGTCTTCGCGGTGGCCATGGCAGAGACCGTTGATTTTATTTCAGCTAGCGTCATAGGTTCATCCAGCATCTGGGTCTCTGTAGGGGACAGTCGGGTAAGAGGTACTTCATTAAGGAATTGAGCCAAGCAGTCTTTTTCAACTGTTTGGGAGGGAGCATACAACGTTAGGTAATAACTAGCAAAGGCATTCGCCACCTATGAAAGGGTATTCTGGGTCACGCCCTCCTCAGTGGTTAGTTAAAAGTGTTCTTGTTCAAGTACACATGATCATGGAAGAGATTGGGATACAGAGTTATTTTAATCATACAATTTTTTGTGTCATACATTCGCTCACCTTAGTTTAGTTTCTGAGGTAGCCATTATAAAATACATTGGCAAATTTACTTTTAAGCACTCATTTGATTTAACAAAATGTTACTGTAAATGAACTCAGGTTATATTTGTGTTCCAGTATCTGGGCTACCAACTGAAACAACCATATTGCTCTAAATTGGCAGCCAAAGCTGCTGCAAAGGTTTGTGTCTACTTGCGCACAGGGCAAAAACATTTAAATGTGTTATACTTGACCACAAATAGTACATTCTGGGCATCAAGCTATGGGAATTCTACACCAATGTAAATGTCATGAGGCCTGTGCATGGACTCACTATAGTTATGCCTCATTTTTTAGCACTCTAGAAATCACAATGTCTTTGCCTTGCATTGTTCTATATTGCACATTTTTAGCTTCGTACCATTGTTTTCAAACACACTGTAATTTCACTTGCTGTACAGTCACTTTCCTAGGCTCTGACTGCTTAGTAGGCATAACAAGTGGCAGGTGTTGTTTTCTGTCCATTCAGCAATTGTTCCTAGGGTCCTAAAGACATAACACAGTAGCTTTTCACTCAGTGGCAGCCCGTCCTTTAGGGCGGAGGGGCCACGACCCCCCACCTTTTGCCCCTCATGAAGAGTGTCTGTCAGGCTGAACAAAGGCCAGCCTGACAGACATTCTTCATTTTCAGCTCAGAGAGCCACGAGTGAGCCATGAGCGATTTGCGCAGACTCCTGGATGCCTGAGCTGAACTTTGCTGGGCTGAGGAGGTCACAGCTCCTATGGGCGTGACCTCCTCGGCTCAGCAAAGGTGCCTCGAGGCCCTCCCCTGGGTGACGAGGAAAGCATCACCCATTGACACTCGCCCTGGGCGCTTCAGGTTTAAGCCCTGAAGCACCCAGGACGAGTGTCAATCAGTGACACTTCGTCACAGAGTGGGGTGGGGTCAGCAGTCTCACTGACCCCATCCCACTCTTTGACGAGGCTGGGACTGCTGCCTTCCCTCATTGGCTGACCTAAGGTCAACCAATGAGGGAAGGCAGCAGTCCCAACCCTCCTGGGACCTGGAGGCTGAAGGTAAGTGTGTATGTGTGTGATGTTTGAAATTGAATGTTTGGTGTGCGCATGCATGTTTGAGTGTTATGAGTGTTGTTAATGGATGTGCGTGCATGTGTGTGCGAAAGAATGAGTGTGTGTGATCTTTTAAAATAAATGTTTGGTGCATGCATGCATGTTTGAATGTTATGAGTGTTAATGGATGTGCGTGCATGAAAGAATGAGTGTGTGTGATGTTTTAAAATGAATTTTTGGTGCGTGCGTGCATGTCGGAATGGTATGAGTGTTGTTAATGGATGTGCGTGCATGTGTGTCTGTGTGAAAGAATGAGTGTGTGTGTGTGTGTGCTTACCGCCCGCCCCGCTCCTCCCTCCATTCTAAAGCTGCCGGCCGCCACTGTTTTCACTCTATCAAGCTAAGCTAAGTTAGGTCCTGTAGTGTTTATTTTTTAGAGAGGAGGATTCCAGCAGAACTGACACACCTGGGGAACAGATGCCCGTTGGGACATGCAGCCTGTGTAAACTGGGCTTACACTTCCCTATGAGGACCACTTGAATATGCCGAGGTATGGGGTTCTACACACCCAGAAATCATAAATAATATTAATAATAAGCGTTCCTGCGCATACAATTGCAGGGTAGACTCAGGGCACTAGATCTGCATTATGGTGGCACTATTTGTGTTATACAGTTTTCTAACTGCTATTCTGATTTCACAATGCAATAAATATGTTGTGGACTTTCATTGTGCCTTTTTTACTGTTGCTATGGATATGTATGACTGAGATAATTTATGAAAAGGGCTGACCTGTTTTTCATTATTCCATGAGAGAGGGGCTAGAGTATTGTGCCTTTTGGGTGGCCACAATTAGTTGTTACTCTGTAAGGCTAGGACGGCAAGTAAGGCACTATGAGCTGGTAAGGTAGTTTAGTGCGACAGTACTGATTTGGAAGAAGTGCCGCAGTCCCTGCATTTTGTTGTTCTTTTGTCCCAAAGCACAGTTCTGCAAAAGCAGACTCCCTGTGACATACATTACTAACACAAGGGGGATTCCAGGTATCAATACACTATTGGGTGCTCTGAAAGACTCAGCCCCCTGCAATACTACAGGTCAGGACTAACTGGGAGGAACACTGTGGAACTCCACTGCCAGACACTGAATAGGATAAAATCTTTAAGTAAAGGGGTTTGCAAGTAATGCTCATTTTAAACTCACACACAATCTGCATTGAACATGTTTTGCATTAGGAATTTCTTATAAGGTTTATCCTTCCCGTACGGATATGTGCCTGAAATGTGGCTCACGGTTGTTTGTTTCCTTCATTTGATTTGGTCTTGTCCAACACTTATGGTCCTGTTCTCATTGAGGCTGTGCTTACTGTTGACAATGGAGCATTTCAGATTTGGAGAAAACATGAGGTGAAAATACATGAGTTCAGAGGCACAACCACCACATTACGTACATCTGAACTCTGTAATTTAAGTGACAGAATATTTTTGTTTTTTAAATCTGCACTGCAAACACTATATCATTGATAAGAATACAATACTTGAGTTACAACCAGTCAGAAGAAAAAAACATTCTAGGTGTCACATCAGCTGCTGAAAAAAAAAACTGCTGTGTAAGTGTTGCAATGCTATCATGGTCAGTGATCAATCATGCTACTTTGACAAAACATTTGGATCATTATTTCTAAAGAATTCCAAGGAGGGATTTTTCTGACCAGCAATCACTCCCTCAGCAATATTTGAAGCCACGAAGAAAAACAATGGTATCATAATAATCCTTGAGTAAATATTGATTAACTCCTGCCTAGTGCTTGAAACCAACTGCCTGAGGCTTCTAGGATCTGCAGAAAGGGATCCCCAAGGATGAACGTGACATAGGCTGATGCAGTGTTTTTCTCTCATGCTTTAGGAAGTCTGCAAGCTACTAAATTATGCCAACTACTTATTCCTAATTAGAAGTATTTCAAGTCACAAAGCAAAGTGACTCCTCCTCTGGTGATAATGTTCCGGGGCATCAACTCCATTTTCAGGTTGTTTTCCTGCAGGCGGATGAGACTGCAGTGCGAAGTAAGTATAAATAAAGAGATATATCCATGTGCATACAAAGTAAACTGCAATGGCCCCAGGTGCCCGGGGAAGTGGATGGGTGCATGTGAATTTTCAGCACTACATGCTACGAACGGATGCTTACAGGGTATGTACACATTCCGTTCAAGGCATGTGTGACTGTAGATACACATGCTTTGCATAGACTGTAAAGCAGTCCTCCTCAGAAGCAGTGGTTAGCCTGTGGGTGTTGTTTTTTTTTTTTTTTAAGTGGAAGTAGCCTGACCTACATTAGCTTGTTGGCATGCTAAAACATCCACACAATAGCGTTTAGTGAAAGAGTGTGGTGTAGGTCATGTAGCTGCTTTGCATATGTCAGCCATTAGAATGTTTCCAAGGAAAGCCATGGATGCTGGTTTCTTCTGAGTACAGTGTGCTCTAGATGGTGGAGGTGAAGTTCTTTTGGCTTTAGCGCAACATGTTTGAATACTCTTAACTATCCATATGGCAATGCCTGATTTTAATATAGTCTTTCCTTTATGAGGTGATGAAAAATCAACAAATCTTATTTCGTGCTTTAAAAGTTTTGGTTCTATCAATGTAGAACAAAGATTTTTGACGTCTAATGTGTGAGGAGCCCTCTCTGCAACTGATTCTGGTTGAGGGGTAAAAAACGGCAACTCGATTGATTGAGGTGAAAGTCGGAGACAACTTTTGGGAGAAACTTAGGGTTGGTGCAGGGGACCACGCTGTCTGTGAAACTCGAAGAAAGGTTCTTCCAAGGTTAATGCCTGGAGTTCATTAAGATGCCTAAGTGAGGTAACAGCAATTACAAATGCTGCCTTCCAAGACAGAGACTGAAGTTGGCAGATATACAGGGGCTCAAATGGAGGGCCCTATGAGTCGTGTAAGAACAATGTCATATTCCATGAATGCGCAGGTGGAATCTGTGGTGGAATTACTCTCTTAAGCTCCTCCATGAAGGCTTTAATGACTGGTATTTTGTCAAACTGTTTTTATTGGTTTCCAAAAGTCAACACGTAGATAGTCATGAAATATATATCACGTTGCCTATATCATGCATGGGTGAAGCTAATAACAGGAACAGTGTCATATTCAACAGTAGGCCATACAGGTGCACATATAACAAGTACATAAATAGAAAGCAGCATCCATGACTTTGCACCACTGAACATTCCTGTGGAGGCATTGAATACAAATTGAACATGACAGCCCTACTGGGCTTATGGTAACAGCCTGCATGAACAGGTCATAGCAGTTAAGTACATCTGGGCGATGCAGAAATGGAGCAGGCCAGCGGGATGTCTTGGGACACAAGGCAACTTCACAAAACAAAATAAAATGATGGATGGAGTGTTGAAACTTTTGAAACACTCACCCCCAGTCACAGATCTGGGTTTAATCCATGGTTATTTTGCTAGTCATGCCACCCCAGTTTGGACCCAGCTATATGCAAATCTGTCTTGACCCTGTTCCCTATGGGAACAGTCCAGCCCGAATTGCCAGGCTAGGTCCTCCCTGTCTCGGGACGCAGCCTGGTGGATATGAAAGGGGATTATTTCTGGAAAAGGTAAAGGGTCCTCCTTTGGGCAGGGCATGAGAAAAGACGAAGACCTTTTGAAAGGTACTGCACTAGAGGTCCCCATATGTAATAAAAAAAATCCGTAGAACCAGTCATAATATCAATCAGCCGTTCGATGGCAAGGGCATACCATAAGCGTGTTTGCCACAGTGGTAGCGATGGAGCCTCAGGTTTTTTCTAGGCTGATGACAGTCATCTTAGCGGCACCGAGGCACAGCCAAAGAATGGAGGTGTCCCCATATGTCTGATGCTTGAGGGCTGGGACTTTGAGGCCTAGTAGAACATTTCATGGGGCCGAGGGTATGGAATAGCCTAAAATCTCTTATTTGAGCTAAAATCTCTTCCCAACAAGGGTGAACAGGTGGGCTGTCCCACCAGATATGGTAAACATCTCCCAGTAGGCCATAACCCCTCCAGCATCTGTCTGATGCATTGGGGAAGATTTTCCATAGTTTCTTGGGGTATAAACACCAGTCGTAGAAGACTTTATAGGGTGCTTCACGTAGACCCAGGGAGTGATTACATTTTGAAATATCACATAAACTGTGCCATTGTTGATCCTCAATCGATCCCCAGTGTTTGCTCCCAAAGTGTTACATGACGCAAGGTAGGAGTGGGCGTGGTGGATCTCAGAAGGGCATAAAGAAAGGAGATGCAACCCTTGGAGGTCCCAGACTTGTGTACAAATTGCACTACGGGGAAGATATTTTTAGTGGCAGCCTGGTGCACTTCTGCGTGAAAGATCCAGTGTTTCAGTTAGATATAGTGGTAGGCCTCAGAGGCAGGGAGATTAAAATCGAGGCAGCAATTCTCAAATGTTAATGTGTTCCAGTTGTGGAACAGGTCCGATATGGTTAGGCAGCCCCCATCTCACCATTTATCAAAAGGGCCAGGTATCAGGGTGGGAGGGAAAGCTGGGTTGAACTGTATAGGTGTATAGGAAGAGGGGAAGGATGTCAGCCTGTGTCTCTTGGTGACTTTATCCCAGATTTTCAGAGTGGTAGCTGTTGGTGTGCTTAAACAGGCATTGCACGATTGGTCTACTTTGGGTTTCCAAATAATATCCCAGATGTTTCCGCCCACTATTGGTCGATCTATATGCAGCCAATGTTTGTCGGACACCTTCATGGACCAATGAGATATAACCCAGAGCTGGGCTGCTATATAATGAGTCATGAAGTCAGGTAGGCCCAGACCACCCCCCGCCTTCTTGGAAAGTGTCAGGCACCAATAAGCCAGACACGCCTGGCGGTTTTGCCATATAAACTTCGTAATCAGTGAGCAGATGTTAGTAAACAATTCCCTGTCTACATCAATTTGAAGGCCCTGAAATAGATATAGCACACATGGAAACACTGCCATTTTAACAGCATTTATGCAACTTAGCCAGGTTGGATATTACATGCCCCAGTGTTTCAAATCGAGTCTGAGTTGTCATAGTAGGGGGAAATAGTTTGCCTTAAAGAGATCGGATATAGTAGGAGTTAGTTTTATCCCCAGGTATGTGATTTCCTTCGCTGCCAATTGAAAGGGGGAAGTTGATGTCAGGTGTGCAATTTCAACAGGGGGAACTGTGAGGTTAAGCATAAAAGATTTATGGAGATTAATGTGTGCCTGAAACCGATTCGTAGCGTTGAAGTTCAATTTTAAAGGGTGGCCCTTATTTTTGCTGTTAGGGTTTCAATGCTAAGAGCAAAAAGAAAAAAGGGAGAGGCAGCACCACTGGCATGTGCCCCTAGTGAGTGTAAAAAAACTGTTTTTAAAAAAATTGGAGGTTGCCCCGTTCATTAATACTCTGGTTATAGTTAGCTTGCATCATTGCTATGAAGCGTTCATGGAACCTGAACCAGAGTAAGGTATAAGTTAGGGAGCCCCAGTCTACCGTATCAAAAGCCTTCTCTGCGTCTAGTGTCAGCAGAATCGCCGAAAGAGATTTCTTCGTAGCTTTTTCTATTAGGTGGATGACTCGTCGTAAGTTGTCATGGGTTTGGCGCCCCGCAATAAAGCCTGTATGATCTGGGTGGATCATTTCCAGCATAACCTCCTCTAGCCTATGTGCTAGCATCTTAGTGTACAATTTAGCATCCAAATTGAGGAGGGCTCTCGGGCGATATGACGTGCAAAGATCTAAGGGTTTCCCCGGTTACAGGATAAGCAAAATCAAGGCCTCTCCCATTGAAGGGGTGACTGCGTGGGAATCGACTATATGATTAAACAGCTCTGTCAGGTGCTGAACCAATTCAGAGCTGAATGTCTTATAGAAAGACGCATTAAAGCCCTCAGGGCTTTGTGGGGTGTAAGAGAATCAATGGCAAATTGTACCTCCTCTGGTACAATGGGACGCTTAAGATTTCAATGTGAGTCAGAGAGAGACTTGAGGTAAAGTGATGTCTGCTAGGTAGATTAGCTGCTCATTGTCATCTATTAAATCCAAAGTACAGAGGCGCTCGTAAAAGTCTTGAGGTGTTCCATATGCTGAAGCACTCCTGTCTCATCCTGGAGCTGCTTGGTATAGGCCTGTTCCTTTTTAGCACGTAGGTGCTTTGCTAAGTGGAGCCTAGCGTAATACCTCTCTCCTATGTAGTGCGTTTAAGCTGTAAGAGGGACAGCTCCGCCTTGTTGGCGTACAACTTTCCCTCAAAGGGTCGTAACTTTCCTTTGAAGGCCAAGAGTAGGGGTCACCTTATGGGCATTTTCGCCATTTAAAAGCTCTGCCTCGAAAATCTCCCTCTCTCCCGTCTTCTGCCTAATTAGTGTGGTTATCTGGGTCAGACATTTCCCTTGAATGACCACCTTGAAGGGGGGTTCTGTGTTTCCAGTTTTGTTGAGCTGAATATACTCTCTTATCGATTTCCTAAGTTCAGTACGGAACAAGGGGTCCCTCAACAGTGTTTTAGTTAAGTACCACCTACGGAAGGATGACTCTGGGGCATGGCACTCAAAAACCGTTTCCAATGGGGCATGATCTGAAATTGTGATGGGGTGAATAGTAGAATGGAGTGTTCCAGCTGTTGGCTTACAAATGTGTGGTCTAGCTTAGAGTGAGTTCTGTGTGAGTAAGAAAACTAAGTGTAGTCCAGCGTAGTTGAGGTTCAGTATCCCCCAGACAACCACCAAGCCCAGTTGGTGAAGTATCACTTTAATAGCTTTAGGGAATAATCCTGCATGGGATCTGCGCGGGTGTGTGGTGTCCATATTGGGATGCCATATTAATTTGTAATCCCCCATCAATGGCCGGAAGGCAGTCGAGGTGGACCGAGGGCCTCTGTATATTGTTCCAGAAATGCCAATTGTCTTTTTGTAGGATTGACATGGTGCTGAGGGACAGGGTACTCACAGATTGTTGAGCCAGTGTAACTTCCCTGATCTCGACATCGGAGCAGAAAGTGCCCTTGATTGATAAGGCCTCTTTCTCTGCAGCAGACTGCTGAGGGTGTTCTTCCCCTCCTTTGATGTTCTCATGACCGAAGATGTCTGGAGTGTCCTTGATGCTTCTCCACGACATTAAGGCGACGGCAACGGTCTCAAAGGGTTTTCTAAGGGCAGAAGGAGTGGCAGGTGTCACAATCTGCTTCACTGTGCTCTGGTGACAAACACAGATTACAGACCAGGTGTTATTTGGTCCTGGAATACTTCGCAGAGCAGTGCGGGAGGTAACGGAAAGGCATCCGTTCCATCACCAGCGAAGCATTCTCTGAAAAAGGTGATGGAGATTAAAGACAGGCCCCAGAGGACGAGGCCCCATAGGAGCCACGATCAAAGGGTCTCAACAAGCAATAGAGAAATAAAGCAATAGACAGAATGGAAAACGTGATCGAAACAATACCGACGAGGCGACTACTGTAGCGCGAACCAAAAGGAGAACGATGACGGTGTTGAACTGGAGCAAAGGCATACATGTCCCAACCGCGCAATGGAAATAAAACAAACTAACAATGGAGTTGAGGCCCATGCCTATTAGCACCAAGAAGAGGAGTCACTCTGCCTCATGACTCTAAAGACTTTTTTGAAGAAAAACAACCTGCACACATCCGGACCCAAAAGTAGATGGCAGGACCATGCAAAGCATGTGTATCTACAGTCACACATACTTCAAACGTAGGTTCTTCTTAAGACTAGAAGAAGGTCCTTGGTGTAAATGGCATGCATTCTGTATGCACCACTAAGGCATGGGAATCATTATAACCTCACTTGAGCTGATGTGTGTCTTTTTATGATATTTCATTGACTGTGCACCTGTGTACGTGATGTTTAATACAATAAGTCGGAGACAGGCCCACTTAGTATTTCTTGTGATTATATAATACATCGGTATTTCTGCCCGTTGGGCTTGATTTGGAATGTCTCAACCCCATCTGCATTTGTAGGGATTCCAACAGGGCACACACTATTCACAGTCAGTATTGGTGATATTTATGGGGTTCTTACAGTACCTCAGGCCAATATTTTTGTTGTGCTGTCCTGAGACATACATGAGGCTAATATGACCATACTTAAGAGGTACATTTTCTTATACTATGAATTTGAGCCATATTGGAATATTGATGTGAAATATCATGAGATAGTATGTATAACAGAAAATGTATTGCTTACATTTGTACAGTCCAAGATGGTGCCAATGTGATTCACTTTAACACCAGTGCTTTCTGTTTGCTCAATGTTTCAAATGGTTTGGTCTCACGTATGTGGTAATGTGATAAGGCTGTTTCTTGGATAAAAAGTGTCATGCTGTTTATGCATTAAATTATTTCTTTGCAAGTTGGAGTCTTGTCTGAGCGTTTTTACTTGCTGTTCTGTGTGTGATATATATGTTCACTGAATAAAACAAAGGTTACATGGATGTTATAGTTAGGTTGCTGTTTTACCCACACAAAACCATAGTAATTCAGCAGTTATAGTTATACTTATGTTAAGAAACTAAAACTTGTTGCCCAAAGTTACTTTGCGGCACGGGTTATAGTTTCTTCAGATAAGCATAACTATAAGTATAACTATAACTGTTGAAATTCTATGGTTTTTTTATGGATAAAATGGCAAATTAAAAATAACATCCCTGTACCCTTTGTTTTTTTCAGTGAATTTCTATGTTTTTTGTTTTTTTTAAACATTAAACATTTAATATTGCTGTCAGGTTGCAACAAGCCAATCAGGTCTTTGCTTTTCCCCTGGACCCAAGGAGGATCTGCAGTTTCATGGATCTGCCCCCCAAAAAAGGGCACTTTGTGGCCCTAAGGGACCCCTCCATGTCTTCCTATGGGGTCAGGATACCTGTATCCTGATCCCTCATCTGTTTTTACACAGTTTTTCCCACCTCACAGCCCATGCGAGGAAGAAAATGGCGGCTGCCACTTTTCTGTCAGGTTGCAGCCAGCCTATCATGCTTTATCTCTGGATCTGAGGAGTATCCCTGACCCTAGATATCTATATTTTGTAACCTTAAATAACTCAATAACTACTGAACAGACTTACAATCAAATCGCAAAAAGCACAATCTGCGGACGAACATCTAGGTTCCTGCCAAATTTGGTGTAATTCCGTTCAGTGGTTCAGGCTGCAGCCATGTCAAATGAATGCAAAAAACCCACAGACACAGAATGGGGAAAAAGCATTTCGGGGCGCCCCCTTTTTCTCAGCCTCCGCTTGATGAATCACCCCGTAACTTCCCAGGCAAAGTAAGGCCCTTTTTTGGGGAAAATTTTGTGAACATTCGTCAAACTGCATCAAAGTTATTAACAAAACAAAAAATGGTTTGTCTATGGGAATAGTTGTTCCAACTTATAATTACCTACTGATTATTGCCTATCACCACTGTGTAGTTATGGTTCAACCACTTTTTTCTATTGACAAGTGTAGACGGGTCGCTTCGACCGCGTCTACTGATTCCCGATGCTGGCGCCAATTGCCCCTCCTCTCCACACGGCGCTCGCGTTCCCATGACAACATGGGAATGCTAACAGAAGCGTCGGACCCGGACTTCCGGGTCCGACAGGGAAAAGAGACCACGGACTCCCAAGAGGGAGTCGAACGCCGGGAATCAGAGGACGCGAGACAACCGAAGGAGAAGACGCCGAACAAAGAATCACTGACGCTGGGTCCTAGAGAAGAGCTGCAGACGAGAACCGAGGGGTGTGCGGAGAAGGTCCTGAAGCGCCCAGGAATCAACACTAACAAGCCCTGCCACGACCCTGGAGGGTCGTGGCTCAGCAAGGTACGGTCCTTTATAGGACTCCCTAACGTATATCAAAATAAAGGGAAGCAAGGAGGGGAAACCGGGCACTAGGGGAGGGCTGGGGGTGGGAACGGGGAAAAAGGGCACGGGGGTCACACCAAGAGCACAGTCAACCACACCAGAGAAAGAGTGTGATAATACCTACCAAGAAGCACGGGTGACGTAAATCCTGCACAACTGAACACTCCCCTTTACCCTTGTCCTCCAACCCGGAGTATTCTTTTCTCCTTGCATGCCACTAACAATATAAGAACCCTCACGAGACCCCACATTGGACTTACCTGTTCCTGCCATTTCTTTTCCCTACCGGTACCTCGGGGACAAGACGAGAAGACACCCACCAGATCGTAAAGAACGAGAGTGACGAGAAGACACCCACCAGGATATAAAGAAGCGGAGAAGAAGAGACCGTTATTATCAGAGCAAAGAAGGCTCAATAAACTGCGTGTACCGAAACCCGTCACCTTTGTCTTTCCCATCAATAGAACTGCACCAAAACTCATAAATAAACACCTTCTACCTTATCACTGTGTACGAGTCCTCTGTACCAACAGTAGCCTACCACAACAAGGAAGGTTTTGATTTGACTTTTGACTACAACTTTTGACCCAGTGGATGGATTCAAATGACATAAGGCAAAGTATATTTTAGTTAGCTAAAGACAAGCATGCTAATTTTCACACACAAATACCTAGGGAGAAAAAAGTGGAGAGACAAAACAACTACTGATGTCATTAAAGTATAGTTTTAAACTAAGTCCCCCTGTTACCTAGAGTGCTTTCTCCTACCCCCACCCTCACCTTAGTTTGGGTGAAACCCCCCACCCCAATTTGGTTTTATTCTCTGGAATCTAGTAGGTGTTATGCCCCCAGAGATGGGTGATTGAGGGTAAGTCCCCACACCTTTTTTCATTTTTTATTTTTTTAACCATTTTTTCACTGGAATGTCCTGCTATCTCGGTTTCCCCTGGGAGTAATATTAAGGGTAACCCTCCCCAATTTGCCTCTTGGGGGTGAGACGGGCAGAAAGAATGTTGTGCCATATGTAGGGTTGGGGCACAGCTCGATGCCTGGGCAGGCCATTGCTGCACCTTCGTTTTCCACAACAAATTTATTTTCCTCTGTTGTCTAGTGGGCTTTCTGCACTTCCCTGGCACCAGCTATAAGATCAGGACCCTCAGACCCACTCTCCAGTTTACTTCTGGAACAAATAGGACTCTCAGAAGATGGTTCTTCTGCCTGCTGCCTGCTGTGTACTTCAAAGGACTGCCCTGCTGCACCAAGAAGACTGTCCTGCTCTTGAGATCTGCTTTCCTGTTTGAACTCAGGGCTACTAGAGTGCCTCCAAGGGCTAGTTAGCTGGCCTCCTGATCACAGCCTCACAGATAGAAAAGGCTCCTAACCATCTTCAATCAGCATCTGGACGCAGCCTGTATGAGTCCTGATCCTCCAAGTGGTGCCCCTCCAGTCCTGGACCTCTGGAAGTGGTGCAGGCAAAGCAGTCTTGGGACCTACACAACATATCACAGCAGCAGGCAGTCCTCCAAAAATGAACTGAAGTGTGGATCTGAGGGCCTCTGTTAGACCTGTAGCCTTAGGGTGGTCTTCCCCCCATCTGTTTGCCTGTTTCCCTCCTATTGTTACAGTGTGTTTTTGTTGGCCTTCGGACTCTGAGCACTTTACCACTGCTGACCAGCATGTGCATGTTCTTCACCCTAAACATGGTAACATTGGTGTATACTCAACTGCCATATTTAATTTACTTTTAAGTTCCTTGTAAAGTGGTATACCGTATACCCAGGGCCTCTAAATTAAATGCTACTAGTGGGCCAGCAGCACTGCTTGTGCCACTCACTTCAGTAACCCTTAAACATGTCTCAGGCCTGCCATTGCAGAGACTGGGTGTGCAGTTACACTGTCACTTCAACATGGCAATTAAAAACTCTTGGCAAGCCTAAAACATGTCACCAGTAGTCCAGAGGGCAGGGTGCTGTGTAAGTAAAAGGCAGGGCATGTAGTTTTCGGTTTTACATGTCCTGGTAGTGAAAATCTACCAAAGTTGTTTTTCCCTCATAGTGAAGCCTACTCCTCTCACAGGCCAGCAATGGGAATTCCTTAATATACTTTTCAGCTGTTATTCCTGATAAAAAAATAGAAGTAGCTTTGTCATCTTTCATATCTTGGGAGTGGTAATGGTAATCATCTTTACTTGTAAAGTTGGATTAACATTACTATTTTAGAAATGGCACTTTTAGAAAGTGGGCATTTCTCTGCCCTTACTGCTCTGTGTGTCTTGCAGCCTGTATCCAATAAATGTCTGGGGTAGGCGACAGCTACACTTTGTGCATTCCCTCTAGACAGCCACAAACAAAGTAAGGTTAGATGTCTGAGCACTCATTGGCATTCATATGCATCTTAATGGGTCTTCCTGGGCAGGAAGGGTGGAGGGGAGCTGACACTTACACATGACTAGGGAGGGACTGGATCCCCCTTACCTGAACCCAGAGTGACTCCAAGGGCTTGCCTCCTGTTTTCTGAAGTCTCAGGGACACAAAACACTTCTTTTAACTCTCCTAGTGCTGCTGGACGCTGCCATCTGTGATTTCTACCCTTGCCTCAGGTGCCCCCTCCAGTCCTGGGGCTCAGAAATGGGTTCTTCGGCTGCTTTCTACAAAAACCAACGCATTGGAATCACTGCACCGGTCAGAACTGCTGCATCGCCCTTTGATGCAGAGGCTTTTCGACGACAGCAGATTTACAACCTGCACGGCCAGCCAACAACGGATTGCCTGTATTACAGCGGAGCACAATGACGATGCACTGACCTGACTGCAGTCTCTATATGTTTTTTTTGTTTGATTTTTAAATTTTCTGTTTGTTTACTTTTTTTTTTTTTTACTTAAATTGCCATTTGATACTCTATTGTAAAAATCATTACTAGAGACCAGTGTTTTCTTTGATAAAATACAGTAGGAGGTTATCTGCATACAGGGAAAAACATCTTCCTAATCTTGATACCATCAGAGTCCCCTAAACTGTGTATCACTCTGCACCCACTGTACCAATAGCTCTTTTGAGGTGAGAGAGAGGACACTCCCTGTCTTGTTCCTCTCCCTAGCAGGAAAGGTTACAACACTACCATTGGGTCCTTATAGATAAAGGAAATCCATGCCCTAAACTCTGGGCCAAAGCCCATTATTTTAAAGGGAGACTGTAAATATGGCCATTTCAGTGAATAAAACTCCTATTTGGCATGAAGAGCCAGAAGAACAGCTGGCTCTTGGATACTATTTATTTTTTAGAGGCAACCATACAGTTTACGATTGTGCACGATGTTCAACCTGTAGACCACTTACCCTGCACTCACAAAAGACAGTGTTAAACCTGCATTCACATAGGCATATCCCTTATAATGCACTCACAAAACATGGTGGTTATCCTTCACTCACACAAGCACACTGCTTACTCACAGGTACACCACTCAACAGGAAGGAGCAGAGTTAGGACACATGGTGGCATAGGAGGCACAGGTTCAGTATCAGGTGCATTGGTCTACTGGTGCAATTCAAAGCTGTTTAGGTAAGCTACACTGAAGCCTGAATGTACACTGAGGTTATCTAATCTCACATAAATCACATTTGAAACAGAACTGCAGACTATGCGAGTCTGATCTTTGTGGACTTTTGAGGAAAGAGTTTTCATCAAAAAAAGTCCCACTTGCCTTCTAAAAAACTAGTTGGTGGTTTTCCTTGTAGTGCATGCATATACTAAGATAGAAAAAGTAAAGCTTAGTACTGGTTATGCTATGTTAATCTGTATAGCCCACTAATCATCCAAGAGGGTATCCAGGCTCTTGCTGAACTCATGAAGTGAGGAGGAGGCTCCGATGTGTTGAGGGAGGTTGTTCTATGTCTTGGGTGCAATGTAGGAGAATGAACAACTGCAGTTTTGCTTTTTCAGATGGGGGAAGTGTGTGTGAGTGAGAGTGAAGCAGAGCGTAGGTGTCTGGTGGGTTGGTTAAAGTAAGCAGCTGTTCAGGTATTCTGGTCCTTTGTTGTGTCGTGCTTTGTATGTGTGAATGAGAAGTTTTAATTGGCTGTGCTTGTGAATGGGGAGGCAATGAAGCTTCCTGAGGTGGGTGTGATGTGGGTGCGGTGCAAGAGGTCAAGTATCAGTTTTGCGGCAGTGTTCTGGATGGTCTGGAGTCTGTGTAGACATTATATGGAGGTTTTGACAAAGCGCGTTCCTGTAGTCCAGCCTGCTGGTGATGAGTCCTTGCGATACATCTGGTGGTCTGAGGCAACCATTTGAAGATCTTTCGCAGCAAGTGTAGGATGCGTGATGTGCACACTGCATTGACTTGAGCTGTCATGTTGAGCTTGTCGTCTAGGATGTTCCCTAGATTTCTTGTGTGTTATGTAAGTGTGAGTGTTGGTCCTAGCTCTGATGGCCACCAGGTTAAGTCCCATGGTGAGGTTTTGTTGCAGAAGACCAATACATCTGTCTTGTCAGAGATGAGATTCAGGCAGTTGGTTTGCATCTAGTCTGCTACCATGGTCTTGTAGTTTGGGAAGTTGGTTCTGGTGGTGGCTGTCTTTTTAGTCAGGGAGAGGATGAACTGGGTGTCATCGGCATAGGAGATGACAGTGATGTCTTGTGAGTGAATGATGTTGGCGAGCAGTGTATATGTTGAAAAGGGCAGGGCTGAGGGATGATCCATTTGGGACTCTGCGTATTAGTTTATTGGGTTCTTCCCATGAGGAGGGAACAGATCCATTTGAGAGTGGATCCTTGTATGTCAACCTTGTGAGTCTTCTGATTAGGGTTTTGCAGGAGAAAGTGACGAAAGCCGTGGAGAGGATGGACAGGATGAGGGCTGCGGTTTCTCCTAGGTCCTGGATGATTCAAAAGTAGTCGGAGGACACAATGAGTGCTGTTTTGGTATTATGGTTCTTTCTGAATCCTGATGGAGTGTTATCTAGAAGATGGTACAAATTGAGGTGCGTTTTGAGTTGCTTGTTCAGGGCATTCTCAATCACTTGGGTTGGAAAAGGGAGCAGGGAAATGGTTTGGAAGTTGCTCAGTTGATTCAGGCCAGCTGTGGCCTTCTTGAGAAGGACATTGATTTCTGCAAGTCTCTATTCATTTGTGAAAGTGGCGGACACGATGGAGGTGTTGATGATGTGGGCCAGGCTGGTGCTAATTGGCAATGATCCCAGGTTTCAGATGTGGTGGGGTATTGGTGTGTTTAGAGCTCCTGAGTGGATGGTCCAGTCAACATGATTGCTGCTGTGTTGATTCTGGTGAGGGTTGTTAGTTCAGTCAGGTGGTCGTCTTGGTTGGTGGTGAGTAGACTAGAGATGAGTTCTCTAGCGTCGGGTTGGTGTACGAAGTTGCTGCAGATGTTTGTGATTTTGCTGTGGAAGAAGTTGGATAGGTTGTCACAGAGTTGTTGGAAGGCAGCGATATTGGTGACAGTGACTTAGGGTGCAGTGAAATCCTTGACGATTGATCTCCTTGCAGCTGTTGGAACTTCCTTCCATAAGGTCTCCTAATGCTTTTTTCTTGGTGTCTCTTATTTACTTGTGACACAGTAAGTGCAGCCTTGTAAATAGTTCTATAAGTGGTGTCATGGTTGTTCTCCATTTCCTTTCTAGCTGTTTACTGTGTCCTTTGGTGTGTCAGATGTCTTCTGTGTACCAGCTGGCCTGTTTGTTTGATCTACTGTACATTTAGTTTGATGAATGCGACTCAGTCTGCACAGATCTTGATCCAGTTGTTGAAGTTGTTGATGCTCTTGTCAAGGTTGTCTGTGGGGCTAGGTTGATTTGTGCTAAAGGCGCTGAGCCACTCTGCTTCTGTGATTATGCCTCCACCTGCGGCTTAGCATGCTGAACATGGTAGGGGTGTTGACTTGGTGTGTTGATTTGGAAGTGGATGACTGAGTAGTCAGTCCATGTGAGTGGTGTGGTGCAGTTGTAATTGATGTTGTCACTTGGGATGAAGATGGGGTCCAGTGTGTGCTCTGCAGTGTGTGTTGGTTCTGAGACGAGCTGGGTGAGTCTGATGTTGCTCAAGCTTTCAAGAAGAGCTGTGGAGCAGGGAATGTTTCAGTCTTCCAGCTGAAAGTTGAGGTCACAAAGGAGAACATGGGCTCTGGAGTCGATGGTGAGCAAAGCAACCAAGTCAGTGATGAGGCTGGTAAAGTTGTCTCGTAGTCCAGCTTGAAGTGCAGGTGTTCCATGACTGAGGTGGCATTCTCTGTGGATGTTGTGCATTTGATGGATTTCTTCAAGATGACAGCGAGGACTCGTTCCTGCCTGTGAAGGCAGTCTTGTTGAGCGATCTTGTTGCTCGCTGGGATTGTCGTGGTTATGTCCCGAGCCGATGAGGGGATGAGCCAGTTCTTTGTGATGAAGAGGATGCCAGGTGCATCGCTACTCAGCGGGTCCCATATTTCGGTTGTGTGTTTGCTGAGTGATGTGTGACATGTGCTGCGAGTGGGTGCTGATGTGTGGGTTTGCTGTGGTGTAAAATAGGGGCGTAGGCGTTGATGGTGAATGTGTACGCATGTTTGTTGGGAAGGCGTGCTGAGGGCATTGTTAGTATTTGTATGGGGTGGTGTGGGGAGGTGACTGCTGAAGGGCCAGCAGTGGGTGCAGGTAAAAGCTCCTTAAGTGGTGTGAAGCATGGCATCAGTTTGGGAAACAGCGTCCAGGTTCTAGCGGCCTAAGGTGCTGCAGACAATCGCTGTGGTCTCAGGTTTCTGGCGCTGGGTGAGATCCAGGCAGGGATGGGCTAGACTTTGGCACACCATCCAATCACCTACTGTGTCCTTGTTGAAGCTACCACTAAGTAGGTCCTGGAAAGGGGGGGGGGTGCAGTGTGCCGTGATGTAAAATCCTGTGCTGATGGGAAATGACATTTTCTTGCTTGGCTTCTTCTTTGTAGAGGGTTTTGATGGGAAAACCAGTAATGATACTTCCAGCGCAGGTGGTGGATGATGGGATATCAATGATGTCACTTCCTGTGCTGATGGGAAAACCATCTGTCATTTTGGAACAGTAACAAAATGACAGAGTAGGCATAAAATATGCAGAATTCAGTTTCAAAATGTTCGCATGGTTTTTAAGCTTACGGCAATGATACCTGGCGCTCTGCATAAGAAAGTTGTAGTCCAGTAGCAATGCCATCAGAGCAGTTGGTACTCTCATAATTACTCGATTAGCACTAGTCTACAGTTGTAGGTGAGATGCTGGGCATTGAACTAATGGAAATATCTCCTTAGGTCAGATGCCTCTAGAAGCAGATTAACACGGAGTAAGCAGGCAAAATACTGCTGCTCAGACTGCTTGACACCCTAAAGACCAGCAGTTGTCTACTAGGCGTAGCCAAACAGTGAAAACAATGCCAAGGGCTTAAGAGGGTTGATCCACTGCCAATTTTATGAATACTGTTTTTAAGGGCTGAACTAGAAGGTTATTTATCAGACAGAGTGCCATTCACATAAGTGGGCTCACCCAAAGCTCATTTTGTTTAAGCAAGATTATGTATTATCTTTGAGAAAACATGAGGCTGTTGAGACAAATCAAGCAGGCTTTTGGTCTGACCTAAAACATACAGAACTGACAGAGATAAGGGAGCAAGAACGCCTTTGGCTCACACACATTAGATACACAGCACTGGTCATGAGCACCACAATCTACATGAAAGACATGGAACAAGTGTGGTACTGCAGTGCAAGTCAATGCAGGTTCCTTCAAAGTCATGGATCAAGTGTGGTACTACAGGGACAGTCAGTGCAAGCTTCCTTCAGACATGGAACAAGTGTGGTGCTGTAGGGCCAAGGCAAGCTTCCATCAACAACAAGGAACATGTATGACACTGGGCAGCACCATTTAACGCCTCCCTTACATACAACGAATAAGCAGAATTTCAGATTTGGTACAAGCATAAATAACAGCACTGGGGTGTATGAAAGCAAGTTTGACACATGCACAGCAAGCTTTCCACACATAAAACAGGTACAGTACTGGGCAGAAGTACAAACTTCCCTCACACTAAGAGCTCATACAGATCTGGTCAGAACAATGCAAGCTTTCCTTACATTCACCGATCATGGACAGCATCTGCAGCAGCAGTCCAAGCCCTTGAGTAAACACACACAATGTGCAACATGTGACTGCAGTATAAGTTCCCCTCACACACACAGCATATGCACAGGAAGGTCAGCAGCAGTGCAAGATAAGGTATCCTGACATACGAAACAGGTATCACACTGGTAGCAGCATCTAAGCTTACTTCCGGCACAGAATACCCAGTATAAAATCTAGAGGCTTGAGCCAGATGCCAGGTTCTGGTCCACATTCTAACCGAAAGCACCAAGTATTAAAGATAAAACATTAAAGTTTAGGTCAATCAGGAGCAAAAAAGGAACACCATTCTAGTGACTGAATTACACAATGTGAAACAAGAAAACCTAGAATCAATACTGGCTTGGCCACCTGACCAAATTGTGTGATCCTAGGCAATTTTTTTATTGTGCTTCCTATTTTATTCATTATTACATATGAGAAAGCCTTGGAATATGTGAAGTAATGTGCTGCACAGAAATATCTTGTGTGACTTAGTGGGCTATAACGCTGCTCTGTGTAAAATAAGAATATACTGCACGTATATGGTGCACATGACAAGTGACGTGACTTAGTCACTAACGGTATTTTCATTGGGATGAGCAACGGGGGCCTCAATGATTAAAAGTTCATGTTAAAAAACTATCACTTAAATTACATACCTTTCAATGCAGAGATATAGTCTCATGCACTAAGGTGAAACACTTGTTAAATATATTTATTTGAATCTTGAAGACTATCATATTTATAAATATTTGTGTCACGATTTTCATGCCAAATGTTCCTATGGCTCAGCTCATGCCTGGGCTCTTAAGGCCAAGACAGACCCTTGGCTCGGCTCTCCCCGTTAGTCTGTTGGCTTGCCCACCTCTACTAAAGTACTGTGTGTATCAGTTACTTGAGCTCTCTCTCTCTCTCTTTATCTCACTCTGGGAAGAAACATCTTTTTTCCCAAGCTTCTGGCTGGTTTCAACGGGTCTCAGATGCATAACTATTCCTACTTCTGGTTTTAATAAGATAAAGAACAATTGTTCAATAGTGACCCAAAGAAGCTGTTTAAAAATTACCTGTGCATTTTTAGCATAAAACAAAACACATAACGCTCAAATAATTAATTTTCACTGTTCCAGCCCCGTGCCCTAAGTAAGCTTAAATTATTTCACTAACCACGATTGTCTTCCCTCCAGCAGTTAAGCTGAATGCAGTGATTTCTATGACCGTCAGCAGCATGGGCATACCCTCTTCTTTGACCTCTGCTGGTGGCTGCCAGGGTTGAAAGGTGTACTTTGCATTTCCAAAAGAAAGCATACCATTCAGTGTGTGCAGAATGAGGCCTTCGCTCTGCCCCGCAGGTGCTTCAGTGACTCCTGCTGCAACAGACTCCTGCAGCTGAGCGGATCGGCCGGAGCAAACAGCAAGCTCCCAGTAGTTTATGAGCTCCTGTGGCCCTAGTAGGCAGTGGTGCTAGAACAATTTTCAGACTGGAGTGCTGCCATCAACATCACATCACTGGGCTCTTAGGGATTCTAAATAATCCAAGAATCGCACAAAGAACAAGTATCAAACGTAAGCTGCACCCAGTGACGAGGGGAATGGTAAGGGTACAGTATGTGGCTGGCAGTTAGGAGCACTCTGTCACAAACATAGTAGTAAACACTCATTTAGAGACCTCTAAACTTGCACTTACTGCTAAAACTATATATCGCACAAAGAATTTGGGTTTACGCAAATATTTGCCATGTGCTTCACCAAGTAAAGTATCTTGATTTGTTTTGATCCTACAATAGTCTTTGTTTTCCATCACACTTCAAAATTAGAAAAGAGTGTTTAATTTGAGGTTTCTTGTTTATTTGTACGGTTCATTTATAAGTCTTCAAATTATGTTGTGTACTAGAGGAAAACGAAATGCTAGAATATTTTCCTTCACACCAGTAAGATTGTCACAGAGTTCTGTTTGCGAAATCCTCAAACTGCGGTAAGAGAAAGAAAGGTAAACACCAGTTTACACGTTAAAATAATAAGCAGTAATTTCTCAGATCACTAGACTGACATTTACCATTTAAAGTAATCTGTAATGCTCCTGTACCCTTGCAACCCCAGCATGGTTATTTTTGGGGTGCTGTAGCACTCCCTGCACCCCCACAACAAGTGACTATGCTAGTAGGTGTTCTCTCAAGGTTCAAGGGGTTGCAGTTGGGCCTCGGTACATTGCACCAGTTGCACCACTGGTAGTTACACCCCTGATTTCAAAGCTTCACTTGTATAAATCCAAAGAGATACTAATCATAAGCTCAAATATTTGCTCTGTTGAGTGAATACAAAATGTAAATATCACCTCCCCCCTATCAGACTGCCCACAGGTTTCATAAGTATAGGTCTCATAAAAATAGTCCTGCAGAAGAATAAAAATGTGAGTTAAAAAACAAATTCCCGCAATAGAACACAGCAACTTTAAATTCAAAGGTTACCAGGTTGGGACATAAAATGAATTCGCGTCCTACCTGCAGCAGCTTAAAAAGCTCATCCTTCAGTTGATCATCAGTAAGATCCTCAATAGTTTTGATAATCCCCAGGAAGTATGTGCATAAGGCAATAATAGCTTGTTGCGACTCAAAGAAGCTCTGATGCTTTGCCTCCAAAAAAACATCAAAGTCGTTGATAGGCGGGCTGCATTGGGAAAAAAAAAATAACAGGCAATTATATTTTGCATTCATCAGAAAATAATATAGTAATATATGTTTACATAAGCTGCACAACAAGAACATGTTCATACCAGAAGGCTTTGGTGGCATGATTAAAGGCCATTTGATCAGTACACCCTGGATAACTAGCTGACTCTGGCAGTATATATATCTGCCATGTACCCCACAACACAATGCTGAGAACACCTTCTTATTATTGTCTCACGTTTGAAAGGTTGGAGTTGCCTTCATCTCAAATATCTCTTGGATGGCAATTTCATGCATTGTTGGCGGCAACCATGGGCTGAGAACCCACACTCGGTTTCCATACCTTGCCTGACATTAGGAAGGCAGGATTCTACAGCTTCCTTCAGGCCGTGTAATGATGTTGCCCATCAGGATTTTCAGAATGTTTCCCTGATGGGTGGAATGAAGTCGACAAGAGATAAAGTGACTGCACATAGTTCCAAAGGGTTTGTTATACAATACCCTTTCAAGTCACAACCCTAGATTAATAACATAAATGCACTCCTGGTGAGTCCCCCCCAAGCCAGAGTGATACATGTGTCTTGAAAGTCACCTAAGAGCAGGGAAATGTCAAGAGTTCTTCCAACGTGAGGTTTCTCTCTGATCTCCACCACTTGACATCAGTGCTTAATTTGTAAAAATATAAGTGCCCGGACCTGAGGTATTCACAGGTCACCTCACAATGTAGGGATAGCTTCCCTCCTGCGGTTCTATTATTTTGATAAGTATAGTGAACGCCTTTTTAAAATTATTTATGAGCTCTGTTCTGAATTGGACAGTGCCACCATGTGGTGGGCTGTCATAAATAAGTGACGATGTTTAGAAGCGAGTGCTGATGCTAAGCACCGGCAAACATATACATATATTAAGCACTGCCTTGGTTCCACAAAATGTTTTCAATTTAAAAAAAAAAAAGATTTCCCTGATAATTACTTGTGAAGGAAGACATTCTCCGAGAAACACATGATAAAATGAGCCTCACTAACAAAAGCAATATACAAGCCTATCGCTTAGCAGCACATAGATACACATCAATGACACCAGTGTGTTTTGTACTTGGTCCTTGATACATCAGTGACACCATGGCTTTGCTCGTGAAAGAAACACTCACTAGTATTCAGCTTATTGTACACATGGCGAATGCTGAAGCAAAATTGTAACTGCCTGACATTAGTCTCAAATTTTGGGTTTGTTGGGTTACTTACCTGAACTCTGTAGGTTATTGTTTTTGCCAACTCTATCTAGTTAATGGGGACAATATTTCAGTTTTTGTTACATGTTATTACTAATGTGCATTAGAACCTTGACTGGTGACACCAGTGGTTCCCAAACTTTATGCAACTTCGACCCACCTAACTTTAATGGGCATGAGGAGGGGCAATTTTTGATGTAGCAAAAGCATCGTGTGCCAGCGCACTGACAGACAGCACTTTTATACTAAAGTGGCCACTAACTTTGAACAAGCGTACTGTTTTACTGATAAAACAATATAACGCACAAATGATAATGTGTGGAAATCGGGTTTATGTGAATATTTATCCTTTGTGCATCACCAAGTAAAGTGTCGGTTTGTTTCGTTAAAATCTGTTTCCAGCACACTTTAGAAATAAAAAAAAAAAAGGTTCTTCATTTTTGCTTTTCCTAACTGATTATTCAATACAGTACATTTACAGGTATCTACATTTTGTTGTGTGCTGCAAAAAACATAACACACTTTCCTGTACTCTAGCAAGATTAGCACATAATTAAGTTTAGAAACTTCTCTCACGGAGAAAGAAAAGTAAACATCAATCACATAAGCAACAATGTCTCAGAAGGCGTATAACCTGTTATTTGACCTCTGCATTTGGAGCACCAAATGGATATGTCGCGACACACAGTTTGGGGAACACCGATATACAATAATTGAAAAGTAATAAAACGTGTTTTAAAAAAATTAACATCAGTGATACCAATGCGTTTTGTACCCTGAGCAAGGGGCAAATCATGCCCTCGTGCATAGGAGTTTGGAACAATTTCTCAAATGCGTAAAGGAACATTTGTATCCTGGCTCAGATTTGGCTTGGAAATAGAGTCTGCCTTTTTGACCTTGTTGGCTAAATATTGGATACACGAACTTCTAAGCCTCTCCACCAGGGTGCCACTACATAGGGTGCCGGTACACTTGGGACCTTCTTGCATACTTCTGAAACAGGTATGAGATTGAATAATAAAGAAGTAAACTGATAATGCTCTCCAGAAACAATACACTGGCCTGATGAGACTTTTGGAGAGGGGGAAATGCAAACAGGCATTCGGCAGGCTGATGCAAAAATCTAAAAGAAGGAAACTGGAAAGAAGATTGTGTTTCTTTATTTACTTGACTATGTAACAATGACGAGGTCCAAGGAGTATCAGAGTATTGTACAATACACGCAAGATCAAACCCACTGGACCCTGCAAACTGATTTAATTTTTTTGGTCTAATTGTTAAACATTTGGGTGTCAGCAGGGATGCAGGCCACAAAAATAAACATTGATGTGAAACAGCCATGTTATTAACACTCTTATGGCAAAGAAGTTGAGTGCCAAAGGGAGAGAGTGAGTTGGTTGGTATAGTATTTCAGGCCCAAAATGGTTAATGGGCATCAGCCAATCCTGGATTTGAAACCTGGGTTTGCTGCAGCATTCGGTGTGTTCAGAAGGCTATCCTTCCTCCATCCTCATTTTCCAACAAGTTAACTGAATCTTGGAAATGATTTTTAGGAGCTTTTTGATGCAAAAAAAAAAAATCAAATGGAACCGATGTGGTTGATGTGAAAGATGACAGAACAGAAGTGGTCATAGGTACTTCTGAAATTTTTGACACAAGCAGAAGGATTAGGCAAATGAACAAGCTGAGATGGCAACAAAGGTGAAGGTACAAGATGTAAGGTGGGCCTCTTACTTTAATTTAATTAGGAAAGTTTAGCTTGAGGGAATTGATGAAATTGGTTCTCATCCTGTGGTCACTTTAGCAGGTGTGAAAAGTGAATTGAGCTATTGCAGATCTAACATCAGGTCTGATGAAAATCTGAGTGTCTTTGGCACAAGCCATAGAAGAAAGAGAGAAAGACATACCTTTCCTTTGGCCATAACATTAAAAAAGTTTTAACATGCAGAGGAAAAGGGCAGGTGGGAAGGAGGAGATTACAATTGACATTCTTTGCTACCTTCCCAGCCTTTTCCTTTCCAACCCTTTTCTGAATTCTCAATAGTTGTTATGGTTTGTTCCTTTCCCTTTTCCCCTTCTTTCCATTCTGATAGTTCTATCAACAGAATCCTGAAGTGCTGTCACTTTTGACAGGACAGCATTTACGGTTAACTGCTGGTTCGGTGATGAAAGTATACTACAGCTTACCTGATCATATTATATTATTGAGTTGGCGATGTGTGGCCGGGTAGGGTACAGCTCTCCATCACCACCCCCCAGCTGGTGCAAATTTGCTGTTGCTAACACTGCTTTCTCTACTCCATGACTACTAGGGAACTGTGTCCTGTGGTATTCATCTTGACAAAACGGATTGCTAAATTAATGTTCCAGGCAGTTTCTTGTGTGCACTGAGGTGTACTTTATCCAACTCCTTTCACAGAAGTGAAAAGCCCTGCTTTGTTGAACCATCCCTGCGCCAGTTCTGCTGGTATTGCCCTTAGGGAAAGTATCTGCCTCACGCTCTGGAGGCCTGCCTCCAGCCTGCACCCCCATTTCTGCTGTGCCCGAAGCTGCAAAGTCACCACACCTTTTTCTCAGAAGCAGCATATCTGTTTTGAGCTGCATGGGCAAAGCGGTGTCCTCCCTCATGTAGCATCAGGGATACAAGTGTGCCATCTTACAAGCCTGCTTTCTTGCCTGAGGTCCTGATATCTGATGGAATTCCAGCTATCCCAGTGCCCTTCACACTACAAGCAGAGTAACTGTTGGAAGTTTGGGCATCTAGGTATCCAACCCCATAATTCCTGCTCTTCACTGGAGGAGATGTACAGAGCTCATCTTCAATGGATGCTCCACCCCATCCTCTGATCTGTTTATGCACTACTGCTGCTACCATTCTACACAACTGTTGGAGTTCCTACAATGTAACTAGCACAACAGAACTTCTAGCTTCCCAGTCACAATGACCTACAGTAGTTGTTTTTGTTTCTGTTCTCAATTTATGAAAAGTCTTTAGACAACACTATTATGGTTTACCACCTATGGAGGGAACCTTGCTTTTCATGTACAGTAGATTTATTACTGCGCAGTTTACATTGTGGTTTTATGTTCCGCATTTCTTCCAACTTAGCAAATAACGGCAGCAGCTAGCATGTCACAACTACCTCCTTTTCTTAATGAGGCTGGTGAACCCACTTCTCTCTGGGACTGGCACTCAGCTAACCATGTTCCTGTAACAGAGAGAGTCAAACCAGTTTGCTCTAAGCAAAGAAAGAGGCAGGAGTGTCTGTATTACTGTCCCCAGTGCCCATCCCAGCCAGGCATGTGTTTTCCAAATTCCTTTACTGTGTACAGTCCAAAAGTTTGAAGTATTAGAAAAACAAATGAAGTGAAGCTGAACTACTGATAGTATGCAACTTTAAATGGCTGTCCAAGGATACATCCCTTCCATGTGACACTACATGACTAGGCAAGCAGCCTTTCAACTTGTTCCCTCTAGGTGAGAAAATATTGGTCTTTATCATGGCATAGTCGTTTCCTTCATCCTCCATCAGTGTGTGGTAAATGTTCTGTTCACCATATGACAAGTGCATTACAGTCAAAGCACTGCACATAACAGTGGAGACATGAATCACATTGGCAGAGGTACCTTGTGCACAAAAACACCCTTAATAGTTTTGGACTTGTGCTTAAGGGAACATAGGATAGTCTTCCCCAGCATATTTACTTTAGTTTCAAAGGCAGATATGCTCACACAGTTCGAGAAATGTAGGTGAGTTCACAAATGCGTCCTGGGACACACACCCAAAATACATCCACAAAATGGAAGGAGCTGGATTTAGCACTGCAAGTGTGCTAAAGAACAAGTTACTTACCTTTGGTGATGCCTTATCTGGTAGAGACTATATCTAGCTGCAGATGCATTTTGCTAGAATTATCCCAAGCATCAAACTGGATCTGGAAGATTTTTTGTGACCAATACCCCTGTGTGCTGGTAGGTAGCATTGATCGGCTCCGCGTGGGTCATCGGCATCGTACCAGCCAGAAGAGGCGTCCGTGGTACCTATGCACCACAAGGCACGCTGACGTCAGTTTCTTTCCATCACTTTCCATGCCAGAAGAGCGGAGCCATGAAGAACATTGCCCACTGGTTTAGAACTAGGGTTCGTAAAGGGATACAGCCCTGTCCCTAGAAATCCGTTCACATAGCGGGGTAGATGGGTGGGCCAGTGAGTAATCTGCAGTTAGATGTAGTCTCTAGCAAATAAGGTGTTACTGAAGGTAAGTAACTTGTTCATCTGATAGGCACGTCTAGCTGCAGATTCCATACCTTACAATAGATTGTAGGAGACTGGTCTGGTTTGTAGTGGGTACCTAGGTCCAGTTATCCCTTATTAGTGAAATGTATGCATTATCTAGGAGCCAGGTTCTCTAGAGGTAGCTGTAGCTGAGCAGCCAAGGCTTATCTAAGAGACATGCAAAGCTCATGCAATACCACTGTAGTCACACAGTACTCACAGACATGAAAGAAAATACTCAGTGTTACAAAAATAAAGGTGCTTTATTTTGGTGACACAAATGCCAAAAATACCATAGAGACTGTACTCCATTAGGAGGTAAGTAATACACCAATTATATACAATAGTATGCAGAAATGTGCATAAAAGCAGAAACCGTGCAATTAGTGAAAATAACAATAGTTAGGAATGGGCATAGGGGGAACACAAACCATATACTAAGAAAGTGGAATGAGAAAGTCGGTTTCCCACCTAGGCAAGTGTAGTGTGTAGACAGGTTCGGAGAGTATTAGAAAACACCAAAGGTAAGTAATAGAACCCACCCCAGAGCCCAAGAAAGCAGGAGTAAATCACAGTAACTTTCTTAGAACACACAAGAACATGAGAAAGAAGATTATGAAAGAACCAGAAGAAACTGTAAGACACCAACAATAGGTTCCTGGACCTGAAAACCTGTGGAAGAAGGGGACTAAGTCCAAGAAGCACAGAAGAGTCCAGGGAGAACAGGAGCCCCTGCAAACCCAGATGAAGGTGCAAAAAAAGAACAACCGGTGAAGAACAACAGTCAGTACTGCACCCAAAAAGACAGATGCAGGTTTCTGGGTGGCGCAGATGATGTCCCACACTGGATGAAAGATTGCAGTCTGGTTTGCATCGCTGGTTTAAGCCAACAAGCCTTGCAAAGCTCGCGGAGAGCGGAAAATGGCACTGCCTGGGACCAGGAGGGACCTGGTGGACTCTACTCAGGAGGGGGAGCCAGAGAGGGCTCTCAGCAACTCAGAGATCCCACAGAAGACCAGGCAGCGTGCACAGGAGTCCCACAGCCTGGGGACAAAGGAGGTGCAAAAGAAGGCCCATGCAGCATGACAACAAAGGATCCTACGCCGCCAAAGAACCACTCAGGAAGCTGTGCGTCGCAGGGTAGAGCGCTGGGGGCCAGAGCTGCACGGTGCATGAAGAACTTCGTGGAAGGATGCCAACAAGCCTTGGCAACTGCACGTGATGCACGGAGGTACTGTCTTGCGTGGGGATGCAAGCTCTTACCTCCACAAAAGTTGGACAGTAGGTCGTCAGGACCACTTCAGTCCACCACCCGTGATGCAGGATCCATGTAACTCGTCGAGAGACGGGACCTACGCAACCGGTCATCGTTGCAGAGAGGTGCCAGCTGAAGAAGGGGAGTGACACCTTCACTGCAAGGGAGATTCCTTTGTTCTTCTGGTGCAGGCTATAGACAGGCTGTCCTCTGAGGATGCACGACCAGGAAACAGTTGCAGTTGCTCACAGGAGCTGAAGATACAATGTTGCAGAAGTCATCTTTGCCTCTTTGTTGCAGTTTGTAGAGTTCTTGGAGGGTCCAGCTGCAGTTTCTTCGGTGAGAAGGTGAAGTAGAGGATGCAGAGGATTTCTGCTGGAATCCTGCAATTCGAATCTGAAGAACCACCCAAAGGAGAGACCCTAAATAGCCCTAAAAGGGGGAGTGGTCAGCTAAACAGGTCAGCATCTATCAGGGGAGGGCTCTGATGTCACCTGCTGGCACTGGCCACTCAGATGCTCCCAGAGTCCCCTGCCAACTTGGAATCCAAGATAGCAAAACCCAGGGATCCTCTGGAGGAACTCTGAGCCCCACCCCTGGGGTAGTGATAGACAGGGAGTGGTCAATCCCCTTTCCTTTGTCCAGTTTCACACCAGAGCAGGGACTGGAGGTCCCTGAACCGTTGTAGATTGGATTATGCAAAGAGGGCACCAAATGTGCCCTTCAAAGCATTTCCAGTGGTTTGGGGGGCTACCCCTCCCAAGACTGTAACACCTATTTCCAAAAGGAGAGAGTGCAGCACCCCACTCCCTAAAGAAATCCTTTGTTCTGCCCTCCTGGGCTTTAGCTCTCAAGCAGCAGGAGGGCCGAAACCTGTCTGAAAGGTGGCAGCAGCTGGGGCTGCCTGGAAAGCCTCAGAAGACTGTAATGGCAGTACTGGGAGTCCTCTAAGGAGCCCCCAGGATGTAAGGTATCAAACAACCAATGCTTGCAAAAGCATGGGGGTATGATTCCAACATGTTTGATACCAAACATGCCAATGTTCGGAGTTACCATTATGTAGTGACCTATGTCCAGTACATGCGTAAAATGACTCATGAAGTCCGGGAAAATGGTGCTGGAGGTCGTGGGGGCACACCTCATACACAGGTACTCTGCACCCTGCCCTCAGGGGTCGAGGACCTGCTATGGGGGTGACCTGTAAGTGACCTGGTGCAGTGTAAATGGCAGTGAAAGGGTGCATGCAACAGGGTGCAATGTTAGTCCTGCAGAAGCCTTTGCATTGGCTCCCTATGGGTAGCAAAAGATCTGCTGCAACCCGTAGGGATCCCCTGAAACCCCAATGTCCTGGGTAAATAAGTACCATATACTAGGGACTTATAAGGGGGAACCAGTATGCCAATTGTGGGTAAAATAAAGGGTTACCAGTATGCAGCAACCAAATTTAAGGGAGGGAGCATAACTACTGGGATCCTGATTAGCAGGATCCCAGTAGACACAGTCAAACACACTGACAAACAGGCCAAAAGTGGGGTAACCAAGCTAGAAAGAGGCTACTTTCCTACACAGCACCTCCCTCCCCAAACGACGGACAATAAGGTTAACCTTGGCCATTTGAGACTTTATTGTCGAAGTGGTGATAAGTGGAGAGTAGCTCTACAATAGAGTGGTTGCTCCATTTATCATCCACCATATGGTCCCTTCCCTGTGGGGAGGTGAACCACGCTGTTTGGATACTTTTAGCTAGAGGTTACTTTCCTTCATAGATATCCAAGCAATACCATCCCGGGATGTGGACCTGGGGACCATTTTCAGAGCAGGAAGTCTTGCAGGACCAAAAGAGGATAATGTCCGTCACAACGGATTTGACTGTCCAGGCAGTAGTTTTTAGTAAATGTGTGCAGGGAGGCCCACTTTGCTGCCTGGCAGATATCCATGACTGGAACTCTGTGTGCTAAAGCAGTGATTGCAGCTTTGGCTAGGGTGGAATGAGCATGCAAACCCTTAGGTGGTTGCTTCTTGGCCAGTGCTTAGCAGATTTTAATGCAGAGCATGGCCCACCTGGATATGGTCCTTTTCCGCAAAGCATGACCCTTTTTAGATCTGACATACCAAGTGAAGAGTTAATCTTCCATTTGGAATTGTCGTGTGAGGTCAAGGTAGAATGCCAATGCTCATTTGGGGTCCAGAAGATGGAACCGCTCCTCATCCTTGGAGGGGTGAGGGGAGTGTAGAAAGTAGGCAATGTGATGGATTGACCTATATGAGAGGGTGTGACCACGTTTGGAAGAAAGGAGGTCTGTGTGCCAAGCACTACTTTGTCAGGATAAATGGATGGATGGATAAATAGGGCAGATTAGATGATAAGGCCTGTAGCTCACTTATTCGTCAGGCAGATGTTATATCCAAGAGGAAAGCTTTTTTCATAGTGAATAACCACACAGGACAATTGTGAAGCGGCTCAAAAGAAGCACACATTAAGAATGTAAGCACTAGATTCAATCCCACTGAGGCATGATAAAAGGAGAAGTGGGAAAAGATCATCTAAACCTTTCAAGAATCCATGTATAATAGAAGATATCAAGAGAGCGGGCTAGTCAGGTAATCTGAGGAATGCAGAGATAGCAGAAATATAACCTTTAAGAGTGCCCAGAGCAGAACTCTGCTGGGCAAGATATGGAACCTGAGAAAGGAGGATCGATATTTTTGCTTTAACACCAAGCCACAAATTTCTTACAACAGGCAGATGTGTCCCGTCTTGGTGGAGGAATGCCTACCTGCCAATATCACAGACTTTGGGAGGAAGGTCAAAGGCTGTCAACTGCAGCCGCTCAAACTCCGCGCAAGAAGGAGGAGACTGGATAGGTTCGGGTGGAGAACTTTCCTCTGCTTCTGCGACAGAAGATCCTCCCACAGGGGCAGCTTGATCGGAGGATCGATTGCCATGCTCAGTAGCTAAGGATTCTAGACTCTACGTGCCCAATCTGGTGCCACAAGGATGACTTCAGCCCGGTCATTCTTGATCTTCTTGAGAACTCTGAGCAGGACTATGAGTGGGAAAACGAACAGGAGACCTGATCTCCACTGCAGATAAAAAGCATTGCCGAGCAAGAGCCGCCTTGGAAACTCCAGTGTGCGAAACTGCTGACATTTCATGTTCTCAGTGGAAGAGAATAGATCTAGCCAAGGCTCTCCCCACTCCTGAAAGAGACCTGGCGCCACCTCCAACGGACATATCATTTGTGATCCGCTAAGCATCTGCAGCTGAGTTTGTCCGCCCTGGCATTTAGAGAACCCACCAGATGTTGAACCACCAGAAGCAGGGCCTCTTGACACGGGGTCCACAACCCACCCCACCCCGTTTCTTCCAGTACCACATAGTGCACCGCCTACAGCAAGATCCACCTGCGTGAACCTGCTAATCAAGCAGCTGCCAAAGGGGCCTCGAGTGGAACCATCCTCCGTGACCCTTCACCAGCCCTAACAGCACCAGCAAGACGGGACCCAGGCAGAAGGAAAGCTTGGAGGGAACAAGAAAGAGAAGGGGTGGAGGAGAGCACGAGACAGGATGGGGGTTGGGTGGGGTGTCGTGGGGTAGGCTTAACATCTTACACACTTTACACAGTTAACATTTTCCATTTCTCTTAAACAGCTTTTTCATGCTCGCTTCTATTTAACAACGTTAAGACTGATGTTTTGTCCCCAATTACTGGATTGCTGCTTTCTTAGTAAGGAAAGATAGTTTCTTTTTCAAAAGGGATTTCGTATACCAGTAGGACACTGTCTGAAAAGGTTGTTTGCTGACTCCATTGAAGTGTTAATACACATTGCACACATTTTTTTCAATTCAATTATGTGTCTAAGTGAATGAACATTGTATTAGCCTTCTTAATTGAAATATAAATTTTACTTTTAAGGATATAGCAATATGAACTTAACATCACCCCCCTATGCTTAAGGGTTCTACAAACCAATAACAGAGCCCTGAGCAAAATTATATTTTGCTGTCACCGGGTGGTATCGCTGTGCATCACATGAAAATGGCGCATGATTACCTGTTCTGGTTTGTTTGAAGAGAGCGAAGCATTTTTCACAGATAACATTACTGCACTTTTTCATGTTTGCAACATACTGGGTAGGTGGTTTGCAGAGACTGCCCTGATCTGTGCAAACAGCATGATTCTTACTAATTTGTCCTTTCTGCCTGTATGTGTAGTTTTACCTTTAATAACATATTGGGCTAGATCTATAAGAAAGTGGTGCATTGGTCCCGATGCGCCTCTTTTCCTGCGCCACCGGTGCCCCACCCAACGACACCATGGTTGCTCTTTATTTACAATACAGCACACCATGGCGCTCTTTTCCACAATAGTGTCATAATTTATGATGCTATTGTGGTGCTTTGCTGGATTAGTGACATAAATTATGGCGCTAGTGCAGCAAAGCACTAAGGAGGCCCATAGGTTACTTTGGGTCCATCACTTTAATGCCTGCCCCGACCAGGCATTCAAAATTACAGAGAAAATTTCACAGTGAAATCTTGTATATTTCACTGCAACATTTTTTGCGGTCTCCCTGCGTGGAAATGCCCCCCCCCCGCATACATTATATCTGGAATAGGTATAACGTGGGACAAGGGGTTACAAAGTGGCACAATGCTAGCATTGTGCCACTTTGTAAACATGGACTGGGAAATGTCCTCCTTAATGCCACATTAGCATCCTCTGATTTGTCGTATGTATTTCTTCATGTGTGTCTGTGGAGGAGACAGACGTTTTAGTTCCTTTTCTATGTCTATGACAGCTGTCACGTAGTCCTACTTTTATGTCACTAGTTGCGGCCGACTGTAGTACTACTTGTCTATGACCTGTCCTGGTTTTTTGTTTTGAGAATCTGGTCACCCTACTGGATGTTGCACCTACTGGAACTTCAGGTCCCACTGCAAAGCCTGCATATACCAATGTGCATTTGTTACTAGCAGGATGCAGGAGGCCATAAGTCCCATTAGCCTCAGAGTCTGTCTCACTGAAATCCAGGGTAGGGGCTGAAACATTTATATCATAACCTGAATATCCTGGACTCGCAGCTCTGGAGGATAAGCCCGAAACTGCACCGTGTCCAGAACAACACAGATAAAATGAAGTTTCTGAGAGGGAGTCAGGTTTGACTTTGCCATGTTTATAGTGAGCCCTAGCGAGTGAAGGGGGTTCGCCGTAGTCTGGAGGTGAGAGATGACAGCCAGTCGTCGAGGTAGGGGAAGACTGACACTCCTGATCTCCGCAGATGAGCTGTAACCATCACCATCATTTTGGTGAACAGCCGAGGGGCACTGGCCAAGCCCAAGGGGGAACAGCAAACGGAAAATGCTCATATCCGACTGTGACCTGCAGGTAATGTCTGTTGGCAGGCAGGACGGGAATATGAAAATATGCATCTGGAGGCGTAGTCAGGAAGCGGAGGAAGTGTCCCATTCAGACCAACTGCAAAACTTACCTTTCCGATGCTATGGACTGCCACTGGGGCAGGAAATTATGTATCCTGCCGCCAACTGGGTGCCTGTGATGGTTTAAAGTGCAGATTACAAGAGTTTGGAGGCTGCAGTTGCGGGAGGGTGGTGGTCTGACCTGCCCTCTGACTGTCTGATCCACGTCGCTTGTGGATACTGCATCCTCAGCTGAGCAGGGGCTGGGGAGCATGCGCAAAACAGTGGCTGAGCAGGGTCTGGTGCAGTAGGTAACCCCTTCCGTAAACAGGGGGGGCAAAAAGCAGACTGAAGATGGCGTGAGGCACAAGATAAGCCCAAGGACCAGGCCATAGCCAGACTGTCTTTAAATCTCTTAAGTGCCGAGTCTGCTTTTACTCTGAACAGACAGGAGCCATCGAAAGGCATTTTCATCAAAGAAGATGTGACATCCCCCAAAAAAGCCAGGAGTACAGAGCCAGGCGTGGCTCCTATAGGCCACCGTAGACAAAAACCGCTCTGCCTAGCAAGTTGGTTGTGTCGAGTCCACATCAAATTGTAAACTTTGCTGCATCTCTCCTGCTGCTTGGAAGAGCAAGTCCCAGGCTTCCTCCAGCACCGCAGGCAGCACTTGCTCAACCGTATCACACACAGCATTGGAGTAGCGGCCCAAAAGGCATGCAGTGTGCATGGACCGCAATGTCAGGCTGGTGGAAGTAAACATCTTCTTCCCAAGTAACTCTAGCCTCTTGGATTCCCTATCCGGAGGAGTCGTAGGCAACTCAGTAGGGTTGACATTGAAGGTCAAAGCCTGGACCACCAAACTCTCAAGAGTTGGGTGCTGCATAGGGAAACCTGGGTCCCTTGGGGAAGGGCCCTGGTGATGGGCGATTGTCCTGTTCACAGGAGCCCCAGTGTTGGGCTTGGACCAGGTACTCAAAAGGACATCTGTAAGGGATTTGTTAAAAGAGAGGAGCAGTTCAGATGAGGAGACTCCTGGCCAAAGCACAATCATCAAGACATTAGTCTTGACCTCCACCAAGGGCAACTGAAGGTTGAGGACCTCTGCACTATCATCACAAAAGAAGCTCTCTCTTCCATAGCCACATTAGGCAGAGAAAGCATCCAGGCCACTGGCTTCACTCAGTACCTCACAACAGACCATGTAATGTACATAAGCTGGACTTCAGGGTCCAGTGAGCCCTCCCATTCCTCCCCAAGACCAATCTCATAGGAATAGGGATCAAAATCTGATCTGGGAGGCAAGGCTCTAGTTGGTGCTGGATATGTCATTGAGAGACACACCTCTGTAGATGGCCCTGATGGTGGGTGCTGGCATCGGGAGAGGCACCAGGGAAGGACGAAGTGGTATGACCAGTGTCACTCCAGATCTGCAAGCAGATCCTTGGGGGTCCCCCTGGCACCAGGGCTGCTGGCGCAGAACCAGCACAGGCCTCTGCCAACCCTGCAGGGCCCGAAGGCAAGCCAAAAAGGTCAGGCCACCCAAATATGGCACACATGGTATCATAAAACTGCATGAGTTGGCCAGCCGCTGCTCCAGCTCCCAAAAAATGAGAGAAGCGCAGTCTGCCCAGGCTCAGCTGCGGCGCAAGGACTAGAATGTTGATGTTTCCGCATCTTATCGGCCGACGGACATGGAGAAGTCGAAGCACGCTTCGACTTCTTCCTATGTTTCCACTTCGAAGGTTTCAAATGGGACTCTGCGACCGATCCCAGGACCTTCCTCTTGACCGTGACCATGAACAGCCATGAGTTTGAGACAGAGTGCCCTCAAAGCCTTCGAGTTCATTGTTCGGCAGTCGGTGCATGACTTCGGGTCATAGTTAAGCTGAAGGCGCCACAGGCAAACAAGATGCGGGTCCGTCACCAACATCAGCCCGTGACAGGCGCCGCAGGGCTAGAAGCCGGCCTTCCTAGATCCTGCCATATCAGGAGAAAAACCTCAAAAAAGCTTTGACAAAACTTCGAAAAAAGATCAGTCAAAAAAATAACTGAAAGGGTAGCTCTTCTCAGATCTGTGCTGGCAGACGCAAAAGGAAAAGAACAGATAACAGCATGCCTGGGTGGTGCTATATGGGTGCAGGGGTACTGCTCATGAAAAATCGTCTAGATCCAATCTGACACCTGGGATAATTTTAAGGTAAGGAATCTACAGCAATAAGTCTCTGTCAGGCACATCAAAGACCCATCTTCCTAAGCCTAAGAAGGCTTTCATGGGAGGCATTAGTAAAGGTTCACCTAGCATGTGTATGGTATCACTCAGGAATTCGAGGAAGGCAGCTAATTGACGGCTAATGAAAACGTAGTCTAGATTTCTTTTAAATTGAGATTTTGTGAATCTTGTTGAGGCACCGACTTACCACATCTGGTGGTGTGTGTGTAAAGGTTTGCTTGTGGTGTATTTGTATGCAAGTCAGTCAATCACAGGGTGAGTGGTGGTTTGATTTGTGATTCAGTCCTGTGGTGTAGGAATGTGAAGGGCCCTTGAAAGGCAGTATTATGTTGATGTGAGGGTTGAGGTGTGTTGTATTGGGCCCACGGCTGGCAGTTTAAATTTGATTGTGCGTTCTGGCATGAAAGGCATGTGAATGGCCTGTAAAAGTGGTGGGTGCCCTTGTGTGGCTTTACAGCTCACTTTGGGTAGTCATGGGTTCAATATTCTGATACGGTCATTAGTATTTGGTCTTTGAACCTATCACCTCTGGGGATGCTAATATCAACTGTTGTGAGTCTGTATTTCAACAGTGGATGGACTCTGAAGGAACAATAACAGCCCCTCACATTTTTGAGGACTGAATACCCAAGGATTTTCAGGGTGGTGTAACTTGCATTGACCCCTTACTTACTTACTCACACTGTCCTGCAAACTTCAAACTTTTCCTAAATGGCTAAAATCATACTTTTTCCTCACATTTCTGTGAAGGAAACTTTCAGTGTCTTTATGAACCCAAAAACAATTTCTACTACCTATTGTTTCCACCAAACCTTTCCTTAGAATAATGCAACTTGGTTTGCGACGCTCGGCTTAGTGTCTGCAACACAAATGTCCACAAAAGGAAATATGGATGCATTGGCAATGAGGAAAACTGTTGATTTTAGGACTGGGCTTACCCAACAGCCCTTGCAAACATCATTTTAGGACTGGGCTTACCCAACAGCCCTTGCAAACATCAGACTTTGGCTACAATTAAGCATTTTCCTTAAATTTCAACGAGCCAAAGCTTTCATGCCACCCAGTGTTCCCAAGTCTCCTGATAAAAATGGTACCCCACTTGTGTGGGTGAGCTTAGCACCCGCAATAGTAAAGGCACATCACCCTGGAATTCCGTGGGTGTCTGATGTTCAAAAATGTTTGTGGTTCGTAGTAAGTATCCATGGGTGGCGGTGGAGCCTGGCTCCAAACACAGCAACTACCCTCATCACTGATCTCTCCACACACTGCAGGTTAGGGCTTTTTGTGTTGCAGGTGCAATGCTGAGCTACACAAGTGGTCTAGTGTTTTTATTGGGAGATGTGTGGGAAAGCTGGGTGGTATGAAATTTCTGAATCTCCACAGATTCTGAGACTTTCCCACTGAAATTCAATTTGTAGTTACCCGCGGATTCCAGGACTTTCTCTCAATGAATTAAGTAAAACGTGTATTAGTTGTCAAAGTTTGAGGTTTAAAAGGACTTGTGGGTAAACAACCTTGTTTAATCTATGCAGGTCATGCCACCCTGGAATTCCCCAGGTTTCTAGTTTTTGGAAATGTCTAAGTTTGAAAGGTTTCCCTGGGTTGAGGCCAACCCCATGGCCCAAAATCAACAGTTAACCATACAGGCCCTTTTCTGTCTCACATGCGCGTATGTTCGTTTGTTTTTTTCCCAGACATTTGGTAACGCTGGGTTATAAGAAATTTGTAGATCCCTACAAATGGGATGTTTTTAGCCAAAGTTTGCAAGGGTTTTGGGGTAAAACAAACATCATGCATTCCACGCACGTAACGCTACCCTGGACTCCTTGGCTAGCCTAGTTTTCAGAACTGTGTGGGTTTGGTAGGTTCTCCGGGGTGGCGGCCAAGCCCAGGCCCAGGCCCAGGCCCAGGCCCAAAACCCATAGCTATTGACATTGCAAAAAACAAACAAAAATAAAGCCGGAAAATTGTTTCAGTCCATGTTGCATTTAGGGCCCTTTCCTGTAGCAGGTGCTAGCCCCACCCATTCGTGTGAGGCACTGTTTTTAATTGAGAGACACAGGGAAAGACACTTACCTTGAGTAGGAAAGTCACTCTTTTGGCATGGCTACCCCCCACTTTTACTGCCCCTCCCCTTCTTTGCCCGATATTGATGCCGACTTGACTGAGAGTGTGCTGGAAACCTGCTAATCAGGCTCCAACACTAGTGTTCTTTCCCTAAACATTTACCATTGTTCCCACAGTGGGCACACCCCTGGCACACAGCTAAGTCAGAGACCTCTCCTGATAGGTGCACACGTGGGTAGATAGCCACTCTCCCTCTCAGGGCTATTTAGGGTCTCTCCTCTGGGTGTTTCCTCAGATTCAGCTTACAAAACTCCTCCAGGAATCCTCTGCATCCTTTTCTTCAGCTTCTGACCATCGGAACAACAGCAGACTGCTCCAGGAACTGCTGTAACTGCAGCAAAGTATCCAGGACTACTCCTGTGACCTGCAACTTCTACTCCAGCCAGCCTTTGCAGCAGCTTCCAAAGTGTGCACACTCTGAAGACTGCTTGTCTTCATACTGCACCAGAAGAACTGAAGGAATCTCCTGTGGAGTAATGGAGTCATTTCCCTGCTTCTGCAGGCACCCTCCTGCGACGACGACTGGTACTCTGGGACTCCTCCCTTGACAACAAGCGTGCTCCCTAGAACACAGGTGGTGGACCAACATGACCCAGACTGTCCTAAGATCCAGCTGTCCAAATCTGGTGGAGGTAAGAGCTTGCCTCCCGTGCTGCAACAATACCCCTGTGCACAGCATCATCTGCAGCTCCTTGGGCTTCTGTGCCCTTCTTCCAAGAATCCTTCGTGCACAGTGTAGCCCAGGTCCCTAGCACTCCATCCTACGACACACAACTCGCTGAGTTGTTCTCGGGTGGCTTGGGACCTTCCTTTGTTGTGCTGCGATGACCGCACTCTGAATCTTCTGTGTCCTCGTGTCTTGGGACTCCCGTGGGCGCTGCCTGGTCTTCTGTGGGCTCTCTGAAATGCTGAGAGCCCCCTCTGTCTCCTCAGTCCGAGTTGAGACCCCCAGGTCCATCCTGGGTCCAGGCAGCTCCATTTTGATGCAAACCGCTTACTTGCGTGAACCAAGGCTTGTTGGTGGAGTCCAGCGACGCAAACAGCCTGCATCCAACAACTCGACGTGGGACATCTCCTGCACCTCGCAGGAACTCGCACCCATCTTCTTTGGTGCTCTTCTTTACTCTTCTTCTTACCGGAGGATCCACTTTTGCACCATCTTCTAGGTTGGCAGGGGCTCCTGTCCTTCCTGGAATCTTCTGCGACTTCTGGACTTGGTCTCCTCTCTTCACAGGTCTTCATGTCCAGGAATCCACAGTTTGTTGATTGCAGTATTGCTTGGTTCTTGCAAAATCTCTGATCACGACTTTTGGTGTGTCCTGAGGAAATTTGCAGTATTTTACTCCTACTTTCCTGGGCTCTAGGGTGAGGTACAATACTTACCTTTGGTGTTTTATTACACTCCCAGTACCCCTCTACACACTACACTTGACTACGAGGGAATTCGTGATTTGCATTTCACTTTCTTAGTATAGGGTTTGTGTTGCCCCTAGGCCCGTTGCAATCTATTGTATTTTCTACTGTTTGCACTATTCTATGACTATTTACTTACCTGATTTTGGTTACTAGTGTATATATTGTGTGTAATACTTACATCCAGAAGGAGTACTGCCTCTAAGATATTTTTGGACTTGTGTCACTAAGGTAAAGTACCTTTATTTGTTGGTATTGTCTTTTATTGTGTATAAATACTGTGTAACTATAGAGGTATTGCAGGAGCTTTGCATGTCTCCTAGTTCAGCCTAAGCTGCGCTGCTATAGCTACCTCTAGACAGCCTAAGCTGCTGGAACACTGCCTACATTTCACTAATAAGGGATAACTGGACCTGGTATAAGGTGTTAGTACCTTAGGTACCCACTACAAACCAGGTCAGCCTCCTACATAGGCTTGTCAGCCATTTCTACTGGACCAATATGTCCCAGAAGGTGAAGGAGTTTGTTTACTCCTCTGTCACCTGTCAAACCAGGTGGACACCCAAAAGCCTCCCTCATTCCACTTCCTGTGGTGGCGGTTCCCTTTGAAAGGGTTGGTTTGGACATTGTGGGTCCACTTGAACCACCCAAAGCCTCAGGGAATGAATACATACTGGTAGTAGTGGATCATGCTACCAGATGTCCTGAAGCAATTCCCCTTAGGACTACTACAGCCCCAGCAGTAGCTAAGGCCCTGATTGGTATATTTACCAGAATAGGGTTTCCTAAAGAGGTGGTTTCTGACAGGGGTACAAACTTCATCTCAGCTTACCTGAAATATATGTGGAATGAGTGTGGGGTGACTTATAAGTTCACCACACTATACCATCCACAAACCAGTGGACTTGTTGAGAGATTCATTAAGACATTAAAGGACAGGATCAAGGGACTCCCTGAAAAACTCAAAAGAAGATGGGATGTCCTCCTGCCATGCTTGCTTTTTGCCTACAGAGAGGTGCCTCAGAAGGGAGACAGGTTTCCCCCTTTGAACTTCTGTTTGGCCATCCTGTAAAGGGACCACTTGAACTTGTAAAAGACGGCTGGCAGAGACTCCCTCAATGAGCCTAAGCAAAATGTGGTGGACTATGTGCTTTCCCTACGCTCAAGGATGGCTGGGTACTTGGAAAAGGCATCCAAAAACCTTGAGGGCAGTCAACAGCACCAGAAGTGGTGGTATGACCAAAAGGCTGCAATGGTAGAATTCAAGCCAGGGTAGAAGGTATGGGTTCTGGAGCCTGTGGCTCTCAGGGCACTTCAACACAGATGGAGTGGCCCTTACCATATCTTACAAAAGAAGAGTGAGGTCACCTACTTGGCAGACCTGTGCACCAGCAGGACACCCAAGAGGGTGCTCCATGTAAACCGCCTAAAACTCCATTGTGACAGGGCAGATGTAACCATGCTGATGGTTACTGATGAGGAACAGGAAGCAGAGAGGGAACCTCTCACTGACCTCCTCTCTCATGATCCTACGGATGGGTTTCTTGATGGAGTTGTCTACTCAGACACCCTCACTGCCCAACAGCAAGCTGACTGCAGACAAGTCCTACAGCAGTTTGTTGGGATCTTCACCTTGACCACCTGTGTACCCATGAAGTGGACACAAGAGACAGTTTACCTTTGAAAACAAAAATCTTTAGACAGTCTGACTAAGTCAAAGAAAGCATCAAAGTGGAAGCCCACCAGATGCTGGACTTAGGGGTTATTGAACCCTCTGACAGTCTATGGGCTAGCCCAGTGGTCTTGTTCCCCAAACCTCATTCCAATGATGGGAAGAGAGGGATCAGTTTTTGTGTGGACTACGGAGGTCTCAACTCTGTCACCAAGATGGATGCTCACCCTATACCAAGAGCAGATGAACTAACAAATTAGGTGCCGCCAAATTCCTTAGTACCTTTGACTTAACTGCAGAGGACTGGCAAATTAGTATGGCACCTGGAGCAAAAGAAAAGACAGCATTCTCTACACCTGATGGGCATTAACAGTTTACTGTTATGCCTTTTGGCATAAACAATGTCCCTGCCACCTTCGAAAGGTTGTTGAATCAAGTCCTTTCTGGGTTCGAGTCCTTTAGTGCAGCATACCTGGATGATATTGCTGTCTTTAGCTCCTCCTGGCAGGATCACCTGGTCCACCTGGAGAAGGTTTTGCAGGCTCTGCAATCAGCAGTACTCACTATTAAGGCATCAAAGTGCCAGATAGGGCAAGGCACTGCTGTATACTTGGGCCAACTTGTAGGTGGAGCCCAAGTGCAACCCTTACAGCCCACGATCCAGACAATTCTGGACTGGGAAGTTTCAAAAACCCAAACTCAAGTCAGGGCATTCCTTGGCTTGACCAGTTACTATAGGAGGTTTGTGAAGGGGCATGGATCCATTGTGACCCCCCTCACAGAACTGACCTCAAAGGAAATGCCCAGAAAAGTTAACTGGACTCTTGACTGTCAGAAGGCCTTTGGCATCCTGAAGTAAGCAATGTGCTCAGCACCAGTACTCAAAGCTGGCTCTATATTATTCTAAGCAGTTCATTGTGCAGACAGATGCCTCTAAATGTGGGATAGGAGCAGTCCTGTCCCAAACCCATGTCCAGGATGTTGGAAAAAATAGACTGCAAATTTGGCTGGGATCTTACGTGGGAAAAAGTTATGAAGTACTTAGTTCCACGAAACAGCAAAAAAAAAAAAAAAGAGGAGGGCTCAGCACTGGGGTACTGGCCAAGGTCAAATGGCCTTGTAGAAAGAATCAACCGTTTGACAGAAGAGGGCATTCAGAGGAATACTCAAACACTATTAGCACGGGACTAACTTGCATCCTCAACACCTGCATCTACACAGCACCCTTCACGGGTGAATGGAGGCGTTAGATCCCAGCGACCTCAAAAACTGCAGACCGATCTCCCTGCTCCTCTGCCCAGCCAAAGTGTTCGACAAAGCCATCAAATCAACAGCTCAACGACTACCATGAGCAAAACAACCTTCTAGACACCTCTCAATCAGGATTCCGGGCCAGCCATAGCACAGAGACTGCACTGATTGGCTCGGAATCCTGATTGTGAGTTATCGGCAACCACAGCACAGAGGCTGCGCTGATCGCAGCCATGGACGACATCAGGACCCTCTTCGACCGAGGAGAGATGGCAGCTCTGATCCTTCTGGACACCTCTGCAGCATTTGATAAAGACTCCCACTGCACTCCCCTGAACAGACTCCACATCATCGGCATTCAGTAAAACGCCCTTAAGTGGGTTGACTCTTTCCTCTCAGGCCGCACGTAGAGCATCCACCTTCCTCTCTTCACTTTTACATCCAAGAACATCACCTGCGGCATACCCCAAGGATCCTCCCTCAGCCCAACCCTGTTCAATATCTACATGACACTCCCCCTCGCAGGCATCATCAGATCCTACGGACTCAATATAGTCTCCTACACCAACGACACTCAACTAATCAACGACGCTCCATTAATCTTCTCACTCACCGAAGAACTCCACAATGCCAAAGCCACCTTCCGCAAAGCCATGACCAATGTAGCAACATGGATGAAAAACAGCTGCCTCAAACTAAACACCAACAAGTCCTGATCTTTGAGAAGCACACCTCCGTATGGGACCACAGGTAGTGACCAGCAAAACTCTGACCAATGTCCTCTCTATCAGACCACGCACAAAACCTCTGCATCATCCTCGACTGCCAACTATTCATGAATCGACAAGTAAACTCAGTCGCCTCCTCTTACTTCTACATCCTCCGTATGCTCTGCCAAATCTTCAAATAGATCCCTACACACACCAGAAAGACAGTCACGCACGCTCTGGTCACCATCCGCCTCGACTATCGCAACACTCTCTACCGGGAGGGCCCTCCCCTCCCAGCTACTTAAAAGATTCCAGACTCTACAGAGCACCGCAGCCAGACTAATCCTCAGCCTCTCCAAGTGCTCAAGCATCACCCCCACCTCAGGAACCTCCACTGGCTCCCTGTCTAGAAGTGATGCCAACTCAAAATCCTCACACTTGCTCACAAGGCTCTCCACAACCTAGGGCTGTCCTGCATCAACCATCGACTGAGTTTCTACTTCCTAGGAAGACAACTTTGCTAAACCTCACCCCGTCCCCATCCTCCCCAACACCCCCCCTCAGCATTCATCAGCTGCAGCAGAGGCCACTCCTTCTCCTATACAGCTGCCAAGCTCTGGAACAGCCTGCCCCTCCACCGCCAAACAGCTTCCTCCCTGGAAGACACAGCACCCTCAGCACCCAGGTGATAGTGCTGTGCTTTACAAATGCTATGATTGAATGATTGATTGATAAAGTCCTATTGCACCACACCCAACAGTGTGCCACCACCCCACCTCATCGCCAATCTTTGTTTCCCCAGCAGTGAGGCTAAGGCAATAAGTTTTCAGTACGGTCTCAGGACCTCCTTGACATAGCCCAGCAACGTTACCATGGGGGTGAGGTGATAGGCATGATCAGTCATATCTGACAAGGTGGACCCAACTTTAGACCAAAATGCGGCTATCGCAGGGCAAGTCCATGCCGAATGTAGGAAAGACGCTTCTGGTGCACCGCAGGGGACGCATTTGGTGTCAACATCAGGATAGTATCGGGCAAGGTCCATTGGGGTAATGTATGCTCTGTGCAAATATTTGTAATATATCAATCTTTACCTGCCATTGGAGGACACTTCTTTAGTCTGTTGACAACAGAATCCCCATTGCCCATCTGTGATGTCCTGCCCTAAATCACCCCCCTAATATTTTACGGAGGTCAGGTGGCCAGTAGTTCATTACTGCTGTGTATAACCGGGATATAAGGCTGGAGGATGTGGACTAGTTAAGAGTATCGTCAAAATCAACCATTCACGGGGTTCCTTTGGGGATGTGTAAAACAAACGTTTAGCCTTGTGCACCAATTTAGCATAGGTAAGCACATCACTGATATTAGCCGAAGAGTCACCCACGTAGTACTGATAAGTCTTGAATTTGCTGTCGGTAAATAAGTCACCCACTGTGAGGAGGTGTTTTTTCCACAATAATTGTAAAACCCATGTGCAGTGTCTAAATGCAACTCATGACACTGCCCAATGAAAATGTGTTTGGAGTAAATTAAGGGGATATTGCATAAAGGGGCAAGTCTATTCCATGCCCACATGGTGCAGCATACAGTATGAATTTCTTGAGTAGGCCTGGGCAGCTGAGTAAATGGGACCCCCGGCAGAGGGGTTGGATTCATCAAACCCTTTTCAATGATCACATGGGGCGCATGTCTGCTGTTATGGAACCAGTGATGAATATACTGTATTTGTGCCACTAAATAGAAAACTTCAAAGTTAGGGGCTGCTATCCCTCCTTTATTATATGGCAGGTGTGGAGTATTCCAGCCGATACAGGGTTGTCTGCCCGCCTACAACAACCTACTTGTAAGACAGCGGAGCTGGACAAAAAAGGCTTTATTTTGGGGCTCTGGAAAATTCTTGAAGAGTTATAGTAACTTAGGGAGAGTTACCATATTTATTAAGGTTACCCGTCCTGCTAGCGAAAGGGGGTGGGAGGGTTGGGGGGTTTGAGTTATCCATTTGCGAATGTCGTGCCTCTATATATGTCCCATAGTTTGCTTTTATGATAGTGGGAATATTTGTATGGTAGAAAATGCCTAAATGCCTAAATACCTGACAGGATTAATTCACCATTGCAAGTGATTTGTGGTGTTAGGTTAGGTGGCAGCAGGTGTTAAAGAAAACAGAACTGATTTAGACCAGCTAATATGTAGGCTGGACCAGTGGCCATAACTGATTAACTCCTCGATAATGGGATTCAAATCAGCCGTCTGGTCTTTTAATCACTAGCATAGCATCGTCTGCATACATGTAAAGTAAGGTATAGCGGAATCCCATGTAGATCAGATCACCCACTTATGATTAAATTGGCGCAATGCACAAGCCAAATGCTCAACATTGAGGGCAAAAAGAAGAGGTGGCAGGGGGGGCAACCTTGTTGCGCTCCCCATTCAATCGCAAAGGGTTCGGGGGCACCTGGCCAATGAAGCCGTATAAAGGAGCTGCACCCACTCACAAATGACCCGCCCAGACCCATTCGGGTGAGTACTGCAGTGAGGAACGACCATTCAACAGTGTCAAACGCTTTAGTTGCATCCAAAAAAGTCACTACCACCATGACTCTGGCCCGGTATAAAACCAGACAGGTCTGGACGAGTCAGGGCAGGCATTAAGGGCAATAGGCGGATAGTTAGTAACTTAGCCAATGTTCTGCTGCCTACATTTATGAGTTGCATTTATGCAGGAGTTTGTCCAGTTTAAGAAGTGTGATTATGATAGACTCTCTCAGTGTCATTGGAAACATACCCTCCTGAAACACCTCAGTGTATACTTCTAATGAAATAGGTCCCAATTCGTCCACGTATGCTTTATAAAACTCCACCGAGAGTCCGTCACTCCCTTGTGCTTTCCCATTTCTGAGTTTCCTGATGACCTGCTTGATAAGTGTTAGAGACTGGCATAGTACCTACCTGTGTGCTTGATCTAACCATGTGACCTGCTGTAGATAGGTATTTATCAGATAGGTATCTATCTCCTCAGGGATAGCCTGCTTGCGGGAGGTGTACAATCCTTGACAGAATGCTACTAATACTTGCAAAATTCCTTCGGGATGTATTGAGATTGCCCATCTGGTGAATCAACTGTGTGGATGTAGTACGCAGACCAGAGAGGTTTGAGTAACATGACAAGTGTGTGTCCGGATCTATCACCCTCCACATATTTCCGAGCCTGTGCATATTTATTGAGGAACTGTACCTCTCTATCCGCTTCCTCGCGGAACTCTATTAGAGCTTGTTTCATGGGGTGCTATAGGCATTTGTCTTTGATGTCTTAATATCAGAGTCCTAGGTTGCAAAATTCTGTTTCTAGCCTTGCAAGCCTGCCTCTAATTGATCTGAGGATAACATGTCCCTTGGCAATACATTGATCCCGAACAACATCTTTCAATGCCTCCCAAAAAGTCAACAAAGTATTGACAGAGCCTGTACTGGAAGTAATGTAGGCCCGTATTGCGGACCAGATCTCTTCTCTGAATGCTGCATCAAGAAGCATCTTAGGTTGAAGTCTCCAGAGTGGTATTTGCCTTCAGGTAGTGGGGCAAGACATGTTTTAGGACTACTTGGGAGTGGTCAGACAAAGTTCTGGGTATATGTCGCACTTTCCATGTCCACCACATCACATCCTGTGTGCCCACCCAAAAATATAGGTGTGAGGAAGTGGCGTGCACTAAGGAGTAAAATGTGTATTCCCAAGTCGTGCCATGTAGTTCCAGCCAAATGTCTAGCATGTCGAGCTGCGCCATGGTGTCCAAAAATACTGATTAACCAATGTGTTGACAAGTATACTCTTTAACCTAACAAGAGGCTGTCCTTTTGAAATAGACCAAGGACCACAGAACTAAAATCAATGTCTTCATTGTTTTATGTTGTGGTGTCTCTTGTTCACTGAGGGAGCACTTTGTGATTATCACTTTTTGATTGTTTCCTAGAGTTTGATTATGGAAAGGATATTCTATGATAAGGCAATCGCTTTTGCATACTAATAAATACATGTGTTTACGTATTTTGTTGGTACAGGCTTCAGTGGAGCACGTTTCAAATATCAAAGATAGATGATTTTCGTCTTTATCCAAGAATTTTGACAGGATTAAATCAGTTGCAAGATATTTCTACTACTATATTGAAATTAATTGTAAATGATTTTCACATGGATATGTGTTTTATGATAACTATACCCAGGTTCATGTGGACATTCTGGGTTGCTCTTGTTTACGCTTAGTGGGGTTCACCGCCAGACATTGTTTTAGAATAGTATTAAAGAAGTCTGGGCAGTCAACATTAGGACCATAAGTGTTAAGCAACGTGATGTGTGTGTGTCAAATAAGGCCTTGGAGTATTAAGAATCGTCCGTCTGGATTCGCAATTGTCTTAAAATGACAAAATGGGATCTCTGCTGAATGAGTATGGCAACCTCTCTGGGACAGGATGAGTAAGAAGCAAAGTACTGATAGGGTCACAAGGGTTTGGGTAAGGTATTCCCCCTCCCCGGCATGAAATGCGTTTCTTGCTAATAAACGACATCCACATTATGGCGTTCAAGGGGTGCAAGTACCTGGAAGCATTTGCAGGGATTATTTAAACCCTGAACATTCCATGTGGTGAATGTTAGAAGTAGTTTCTCACTGTTAGGTGCATCATCCATCAAGGAGCATGAGTGCATTCAAGGTATACACATGCATCTGAAACATCAGCCAGCTGTCACAAGAGCTTGCTCACATAAATTAAAAATTAATCTTTCCCCCCTCAAGAACCCTTCCCTCCCACACGGGACCCAATTTCCCAAAAAATCTCCAAAACATTGTGAAAAAATTATTTGACATACAAAACAGAAGCTAGCAAACCCATCAAGTAATGTCATAGGCACCATGGCCTTGAACTGGGGGTGGCCAGAACACTAAAAGAGTAGATATATCAGCAAGAACAGACAAAGGAACAGGAGACAAAGGAGGTAAGTAGCAACATAAGCACCCAGAGGGTTATATCGTAGGCAAGGATACATGGCATGAGCTCCTTGGCCAAAGTCAGGTCCATGAGTCAAGGCAGCAAGCCGCGTAAGGTGTACTAAGTGGTCAGTCAAACCAGGGGTTGTTAGATCCCTGTAGAAACAGCACAGAATTGAGAAACCAGTCATTCCCCTCAATCCATAGACAAGATATCATCCTCCGGTCACGTCAAGATGAGTCGTCACGCAGCGAGGAATGTTTCTGCAGGAAGGAGAGTGCCACTGAAGAGTCTGTGAAGATCTTTGACTTGTCTTGCCAGAAAAAGCGCAGTCTTGCTGGCTGAAGCATAACATATGAGATGCCCCGCTCTTGCAGATTCTTTTTGACAGGGAGAAACTTGCATCAGGCATCTTGCACAGATTGCATGAAATTTGGGAAGAAAGTGAGCTGCATTCCTTTATGGCAAACCTCTTGCGCCTCCCGGGAAAGACAGAGAACTTAATCTCTATCCCTGTAGTTAAGGAACTTCATGATAATGGACCTTGGATGAGCACCTGGAGTTGGTCTGAGAGGAAGGGATCTATACACCCTCTCAATGATAAAGGATTGGGAAAAATGTTTAGTGCCAAAGAGCTTTAGGAGCAACTTTTCGATGTACTCTTCAGTACGCCCCATCAATGTAGTTTCTGCAATACCTAAGATGTGTACATTGTTCCTCGTGATCTGGCTAATATATCTTCATTTTTGAGTTGGACTTTGCGCAGTTCAAGTTTCATCTCCTTGAGAAGCTTTGCATGCTGCAGGTGTGTGTCTTTGACGTCCAAGATGCGCTGTCCTGCATCATGTAGGCGTGTTTGATGTGTATCCATGCGATCTTTCATGTCATCGATTTGTTTGGGCAGGAAGTCCAGCTTGCCATCAAGGGTTGCCAGACTAATTTGCATTGCCTGGAGAATGGACTTTAAGCCTTCCTCAGGGGAGGAGGTGTCATCTTCTCCATACTCTCCTTTAGGGGATTGGAGAGGTGAAGGCCCAGTGGTTGCAATTGTCTTTTAGAGTCGAAGGTGAGGAGTTGCTGCTTAGATTTGTCCATCGTGTCACGGGAGTATATAGCAGAAATATAGCTGATCAGAGTCAAAAAGGAGGAGCAGTATAGTCTGAGAGATACAGCAATAAATGGAGAGTTAGCTTCTGTCTAGGAGTAATATGGCGCTGTGCCAGGCACTATTGAGTGAGGGTGTTTTTGTCTTTATGGGATGGGCTTATGGAGTGCTGCACAGTGTAGTCGCCCCAGTCATATCAGCAGAAGTAGATGAGAAATGGGCAGGGTTCAGGTGCGCTCAAGCCAGTGCGGTTTTAATACTTGCAGGGTGCAGTGTGGTGTGCTGCCGTAATTTACCCTGGGCATCTCTGTAGTTTGGGTGTGGGAGACTGAAAACACAACGTAATGTACGGCTCCCCTGGGCATCTCTGTAGTTTGGATGGGGAAGACTGAAAGCACGCCGCCGCAACTAGAAGGTAATATGTGTGGTCGTAGGCCACGGCTAGGCCCTCCTCACAAAAGGATGTTGGTGCATCCTTCTGGCCATCCCTGGTCTGTCAAGCGGCGCCGCGCAGTCCCAAGGGCTAATCAGCACTGTCCGATGGTACTGACAGCACCCACTGCTGCCTCAGTCTGGCATAGAGAGCGGCATAGGGGGGTATGGCGGCCCAGGGCAACCCAGCAACACAAGCCCAATGCAGGGAGGCTTCCTCCGGGGTCCACGCAACCAATACCACACCAGGATCGCTGCCACAGCAAAGTTATATGCTGGCACACATTTTCAGCCCCCCTGGCTGATCAGCAGATGCGGCCGCAGCAGCATACAAGATCGGCGCTCCAACCAGCAGAACGCTTTTAGAACGCCGACATCTTCGTGCGGTGCTAAGCCACCCCCCTTCCAAAGGAGCTGGTTACTTGACAGATGGTAAAATCTAGTAAATCTGATTCCGTCCTGTGGCGTATAAATGTGATGGGCCCTTGCATGGCAGCGATATACTGATGTGAGGGCACTCGGGCGGAATGAAAGGTCTGTGTGTGGTGCGTGAATGGCATGGGGATGGACCATAAAGTGGTTGGTGCCTTGATGTGGCTTTATGGTTCACCATCAAAAGTCTTGGTTTCAATGTTCAGATACTTTTATAAGTATTAAGCCAGCATTTCTGGAGGTGCTAAAACCAACCAGCGTAAGTGGTGGACTAACTTTTGTGGAAGTAAGAGAGCTCTTATTAAGAACTCCTTGCTTTTTTTCTCATTATGGGTGGCTGTGGATTTTGGGCCCTAGCTCAGCCAGCACTGAGGAAAACATGCACATTTCTGAAAAGTAGACAACCTGGGGAGTCCAGGGGTGCATGACTTGCATGGCTCTCACCAGGTAATATTACCCAGAAGCCCTTGAAAATGTCAAACATTGGCACAAAACATAAATTTTCATCACATTTCTGTGACGGAAAGACAGGGAATCTACATGGACCCACAGGTTTACTACCACCCTGAGTTCCCATACGTCTCCCAATAAGAACAGTACCCCACTTGTAAGGATGGTCCAAGAGAAAACAACAAAAAGCCCTAAATCGCTATGCCAACCGATAAGCAATAGGGGTAGGTGCGATATCTGGGGCTGTGCTGTGGCACCACCTATGCAAACATATGAACCACAGATATTTTTTTAAACTAGATAACTAAGGAAGTCCAGGGTGGTGTGCCTTTTGTGGATCCCACAAGGTATTCACACCCACACTGCTCTACAAACCTCATACTCTTTGACTGAAATTACACATTTGTGTTAAATTTCTGTGATGGAAAGGTCCGGAATCCACAAACTTCCTACCACTCTGCATTACCCCACATGTGCTGATACAAAATATTGCCCCCTCTTGTATGGTTGGGTCTAGTGCCCGCTACAGGAATGGCTCAAATCAAGTTCTACAGGAGCCGTCACCAGGGGAGAACCATTAAACTTGGTTTGATCCATTTCTGTCACAGGCCTACTCACACAAGTGAGGTACTATTTTTATCAGGAGACTTAGAGGAATGCTTGGTGGCTGGAAACTTGTGGCTACACGCAGATTTCAGAACTTTCCATCACAGAAAAAGTTTGAGGTTTGCAAGGGATTCTGGGTAAAAAAAAACTTGGTGAGATCCACTTAAGTCAGCGAACCCTGGAAACCATTAAGTGTCTAGTTTTCTGAAATGTACAGGGTGACTATGTTTCTCTAGGTGCCGGCTGAGCTAGGGTGCAAACATTGGGAAAAAAAGGGTCAGTTTTCAGTGGAAAAATGTGGTGCATCCCTGTTGTGTTCTGGGCCGTTTCCTGTCACAGGCGCTGGGCCTACCCAGACAAGTGAGGCTCCATTGTTATTGGGAGACTTGTGGGAGCACAGAATAGTACAATATTTGTTATTACCAATTGCAGTTCGCTGCATTTATGCCTTTCAAATTTAATCCAGTGTATGAGAAAGAAGACATTTTGAAAAGTACCCTTTTAAACATACTGTAGTACGGGTACCCAGAAATTCAGTGACCACTGCTCCTAAACTCCATATTTTGCGCCCATTTCATAAATACATAGGTTTCCTTGACACCTATTTTTCACTCTGCCTATTTTGCTGTATGAATTGGACTAGTCTCGGTACTCAGTGAAAAACCACTGCACGGTGCAGCTCAGTTCTTGGGTCTGAGTACCTTGGGCTCTTAGAGAACCTACAAACCCTATATATAGCTGCAACCAGAACGGTCTAGTGGGTGTAATGGCATATTGCTTATGTGAATCAGCTATTGTGACAAAACGTTACAGATAGAAATGTCTCAAATGGCAGTTTTTTTCCTAGTCGTTTTCAATATTTGTTTATTCCAACAGTTATTTTCCTTGGGAGAAACTAGCCGGATCTATGCATATGACCCCTTGCTGATTTCGGAATTTTGTCTACTATTCAGAAATTATAGCTTTCCTGGATCATCCATGGGTTTCACACTGGTTTCCACCACAAACCTGAAGTAGGTTGAGAGCACAAAAAATAGGACAAATGGGCTATTGCTTTGAAAAATGCCAAATCTGTTGTACAAATTTAGGTTTTTAGATTCAGCTCTGCATGTTCCTGAAAGCTGGGACGATGGTGACTTAGCACAGTAAAATGTTTGTGGATGTAATTTCTAGGGAACAAAATAGACACTAATGCAGATGTACTTTTTCTCTATATTTCTCAAAAAAACTCAAAAAGTTGATATATTTTGTCTACTTTCTTGCCTCCATGGGAATCCACAAACCCTGGGTGCCTTTAGAACCCCCAAGATGCTGGGACAAAATAAAATGCTAATTTGGCGTGGATACCTTTTGTGGGAAAAAGGTTATGATGCCCTAAGAGCAACCTACCCCAAATAGCCAAAAAAGGGTCATCACTTGAAGGGCAGTGGAAATGCCCAGCAATTAAGGGGTCACAGTAGTGAAAAACAAATTTAGGAGTTTTTCATGACCAGGACATGTCAAACTTGAAAGTAAATATCCAACTCTTTTAATACAAATGTACCCCGCTATTTGGACTGTTTTGGGCCTAATATAGGAGTGGTTTATATTTATTAAAAAAAAGAAATAGGTTTAGGCCTGGCAAAAGGGTTATTTTACCAGGTCTAATTGGCAGTTTGAAATGGGAGGCCGGAGGCATGTTTAAAAGAACTACTTAATTGGATGGCACAATAAGTGCTGCAAGCCCACTAGTAGCTTTTACTTCACAGGCCCTGAGTACATGTTGTACCACTTTACCAGGGACTTAGAAGTAAATTAAATGTACCAATCATGTGTAGGCCAATGTTCTCATGTTTTAACAAATTAGCTCAAGAACTTTGTGCACTTTACCACTGCTGACCAGTGCTAAAGTCCTACAACCAACAAAAATTAATTTCAGAAAACAGGAAGTGAGTAGGTAAAACATTTGTGGAAGACCACCCTAAAGCTGATGGGTCTAAAATGTGTCTCCCTGCTGAAAGTGGAGAGAACTACCCACTCTCATGGGATTTCTCATCACTAAGGCAGAAGTACCTGGACAGACTATGAGCACTGGCGTGGGCTGACCCAGGTTGGTGTTCCACCGTAAAGTCTATGCCCTGCAGGGAAATTGAACACCTCCACAAGTTTTGTTTTTTGTTTGTTTGAGCACCTTTTACACCACTGCCATGGGTTCAGGACTAGGTGGACACCACTTGGAGGGTAGGACTCACTTCAGGCAGGGTCCAGGTGCAAGTTAAAAGTTGTTTTTGTTTCCCTGTACCTCAGAAGAGGAGGCCATCCAACTAGTCTCTGGAGTCACTTTGATAGTCCTGGGTGCCAGCAGTCCTCTGAGGGTTCAAAGTAGGTACAAAGCAGCAGGATGTCCTCTGGAAGCGTCGGAGTAGTCCTTTTGAAGTACAGGGTAGGCCTGAGAGTCCTATGCAGGTCCAGGGGTGGGCTTGAGGATTCTATTTTTATACTTGGTGCCAGCTTGTGGAAGAAACCTCTAGAGTAACTCTCCCCAGAGATGGTTCTGGAATTTCCATCCTCCCTGCCCAGGCTCCAAGACATCCGGGTTGATAAAAGGCTAGTATGAATTCCTTTGTGAGTGCGCCAAGGCAGCGCCTTTGAAATTTAAGTGGGGCAGGAACTGCTCTGCCCGACATATCCTAGCAGGATGGCCCATACTGCCAACCTCTAGTTCCCCTTTGTCTCGCTCTTTGGGAGGAATACAAAAAGGCCAACAGCCATGCTAAACACAGTAATGTGACTCAGGACACATGCTGCAGGCACCAAATTGTTAGGACAAGATAATGCCAACTTTCTAGAAGTGGAATTTTCAGAATTGTGAACTTAAAATCCAACTTTATCATTAAAAAGGTTTTCAAATTGCAATTGTTTTGTGACCAAACATGACATTTCTTCCTGTTTCCTTACAAAGATTATCACTTATAAAATGCATAGGTTATTCTATGGGAGAGGCGTTGCATTTATGAGTTCAGGATCAGGACACGTAAAATGTAAAAGTACAAGTCCAACACTTTAAGTACAATTTAACCTGTCCTATTTTAGGGCCTACCATAAGGGTTATCAGATGTATTCAAAATGGAGGATTAGGTATGGAAAAAGGGTTTGCTTTGCCAGGTCTAATTGCCAGTTTAGAAATGCATACAGGCTGCAATGGCAGGCCTGAGCTATGTCTTAAATGGATAGCACAATAAGTGCAGCAGGCCCACTAGCAGCATTTAATTTACATGCCTGGGAATACGTTGAACCACCTTATTAGAGACCCATCAGTAAATTAAATGTGCACATCAGGTGCAGACAAATTGTACCATGTACAATGATCTTTTAAGAATAAGTGCACGTATTCTTATATAGAGTGTGGGTGTCTGTCTGTCTGTAACATATATAAGAGCACAAGTACTTTATTACTGGTTAGCAGTGGTAAAGTGAACAGAGTCCTTAAGCCAACAAAAGCAAAATTCAGAAAACAGGAGGGGAGTAGGCAGAATGTTCAGGGGTAGGAAATCCTAAGGTTGATCGGTCTAAAAAAACCTGGCTTAAATGTCAGAGGCATATGAAAGCACAGGCTCAAAATAAATTTAAAAAAATAGAGTCAAGCTATTATGCTGTACGGCATATTCAGGAGATCCTGAAAGTAACAAGTCTTCTTGAGGATAATAGGAATGGCTTAAGTTACAAAAGCAGCAGTAAAGAAAAAGGAGCCCTGACAGGGGCATTCAAATGGCACAACAAGGACAATGCAGCTACCAGTTTTGATGTTTTTCTTCTCTCTAGGTCTTGAGAAGTTTGATTCAGTGTTGCTGGGGATGTGCTGAAAGCAAGCTTTATTTTTTTGCTCCACAAATATTAAAGACATCTGCATACATTTACCCTTTTACGAGATATTAAGAATAAAAGCATCCACAGATAAAGCAAAGGAAGATTGTTTCTGCTGTCCCTTGTGATTGTAAGGACAATTAAAACAGTGGCTAAGCTATCTCCAGAGAAGCTTACTTTTGGGCTCTCAGTTGAAGTGAATAAATGTTGAATTTTCCACGTAAGGTAAGACCTTCCTGTAAAGTCCTTGAGAAAATTTCCATTCGTTTTCATTGCTTTTAGAACTCAAAAGGCAAAGCATCCTAGTGGCCTGCACTATAGATTAATTGAAATAATTTGCCAAACTCACAGACAAGTTAAGACCATGAAAATAGGACTCTACAATTGCCTTACAGTGAACTGCAGAATACAGCAGTTTTGGCGCAAGAATGTAGTAATCTTTAGCAATTATTCAATATGAATTATTTTAAAAACGACGTCATGTTAAACAGCGCCACAGAGCATGAATAACAATGGAGACAAAGTCGGCTGAAGCTTTTTTCAGAACCTCTGACCAAGAGCCAGGGCATATAAGGCTAGGCGGGGGATATGCAGGTGTGGGCTTTGGTGTAAAGCTTTTTATGAAAAATGAAGAGACAATACACACTTTAGCTGTAAATTAATATAGCAATCAAAATACAGTGATGGTGACAAGCATAAAGTATGACACATATTCACATCAGGCTTTAGGCAAGAAGAGGAGCAATATCTTTGTTCTGAACAATACTGACAAGAGTTTGAAATTGCAGATCCATCCAAATGTTGTTAGCCTTTTCCGTGCCCAGCACGACCTACATTTGACAACTTCAGTGGAATTGTCGTGTCAGAATGGCACATCAGAGCAGAAGGAATCAACCTGGTGTGGTAGACACAGCCCCTGTGTTCCAGTGTTCACCAGAAATTTCTGAATTATTCTCATCACTAGGATTGCTTAAATAGTTTCAATTGGTACCAGGTAGATTACGGAGTTAAAGGAAGGCATACCTTTTTCATTTAAGAAGGAGTTTCTCTTTAACTGAACCCATATAAAATTAAAGACGAGCTCCAATGTGCCAAAACTAACCACCCGAGGTATACGATTGAGTCTAGGCTCTTCACTGGTTGCACTAGCTATCCATCAGCATTTGCATCTAATAAGACTACAACAAAAGAAAGATCCTACAAAGATTAAGGTACTTGCCTCAAAGTTACTGCTTCATGAATTCTGCGGTACAAGTAACACTCAACATACAGCCAAGGTGATTTAAACCAGCTTGGAGGTCCCTCTTCATTCATTAAAGCTGCCTGATATTCCAGATACTGGTTCCACAATTCTTGATCAGGAAGCTTGTCGGTCAAAGGAATTATTGGCTTGTCTGTCTGCAGTTCATTTCGTAGTTTAGAAAGAAAGGATATTGCTTTCTTTTCCGCATCTATGCCTTCCTAAAATACAACACAAGACATTAGCCCACTATAAATACATACTACACACACACACACACACAACTATATAAGAATAAGAACGCTTATTCTTGAATGATCTACAAACATATCAGCCAAGAAGATAAGGCCACAGTATGTCCTGAATCAGTTAACACTGTTTTATTCATATCAGGTATCTTTTGCCCAATATCTGCTGAACTGGTGTCAATAACTTTTTAAGACATACTCCATTCCTTATAAAACAATGAATTAAGCAACTGTATTTCTTTTGTTCCTATTCAAAGAAGACACCAACCATAACTTGTGATCAAACCATAAACTTTTCTCAAGTAAGAAAAATGAAATACTCAGTGTTCCCTCTATTTACACTATTTCAGATGTGTCCCCTATTTCTTACTGAGAAACTATACCTACTTTTGTATCTATAGCCAGTGTGTTGTATACTCCACCCGCTTACCTTCCAACTGTCTTCCTGGTCTTACTGCTGCTACAAGGTTGAGGCTTGACTACATGAATACCAAACTAATTTTCTTCAATATATTCATACTGCAGCTGACTGTTTCCAACCTGCAACCAGTACACAAAGGCATAACTGCCACACTTGGAGAGCTCTGGTGTCTGTTCGTTGCTTATCACATTAGTTTCCAGTCACTTTACCTCTTGAATTAGGTGCACTATTTACAGGGTGGACATTCTGAAATAAAATTGCTGCACCTCATAGTTGAAGTGCAAGAAGAGTTGATTTTGGTACAGACTGAATAGGACTATTGTTAAAACAAAGTAACTTTTTAAAAAAATGTGTCTAGACAAACAAAGATACAATGTACCCAGTTTAAAAGTATGGATAAAATAAACATAAACATAACACTCCTGAGCTTTAAAAAGCTCAGTTTCATAAAGAAAATCATTATATAAAAGTCACTACAGTATTCTACAAGAATGGTAAGTCACTAAATGAATCACCATATAAGTTTCAGCTCAGTACTCATAGTTCAGACTAAAGTGCCTAGATCTCGATATCACCCAGACCCAAATTGTCAAAAATCTTTTAGACAGGTTGATTTAAGCCTGATAGTATTCAAATGATAAATGTCAAAACATTTCAGAGGCTCATCTTGAGAGGGTTCATACAATTGTCAATCACCTAACTAAGATTGCAGGAAAGATAAAACAATCATAAACCTAATGGGTAAATCCTATCATCAATGTAGAATAAGGTGCACATTGAAGTTTGGTGGCAGCCATAATGCATGAAAACACCTGGATTCAATTAAGGGTTAAACAAGGGCAAGTGGCAAAAATATGTACCCTTTCTGGCCTATTGTTATTATATCGAGGACATATATGCTGAAGGCTTAAGTCCCACTTATTTTGCTTGTCAAGAATAATAGAAAAATCAAAACATTTTGTGGTAGTGCTGTAGCCCATATTGAACTATATTAGTTGAGCTATAACTCAGGCTGATGGAGGTCTGCAGCATATCATAAGTTATTTTCTTAGCTCCCCAGTTTGACCACTGGAGTGCACAATTATCTAGATGGTCTTGTGACGGTTCCTTAAAAATGGTATAATACCCAATTATTTTATGCTGTGTTGAGCTAATTAAACGTTCCATATGGTAAACATTAAGAAACCTAGTGCTCTGACTTGCAAATAGCAAAAAGTGTATGTTCCTAATTTTTCACATAGTTGTGGGAATGTATTTAGAATGCCTTGTGAAAACAACTGGTAAAGAAATGTAATTTGAAACCATGGAGAACTGTATAGGTATTTGATTATATATAAGATGCTCTAGTGTAGGGTACCCATGAATTTCTAAGATCTTGCCTTTTTTATGACATTTAACCAAGCCAAATCTAAATCCCTCAGTGGCTTATATCTAAAATGTTTAGGATAGAATCTGGAGTGAGAATCGAAAAAAGTAATCCAGATAATCAGGAGCCCAACCATGGAGACTCGACAGGAAGAGAACGTAGAATCCATATAATTTGATAATGCATAAAATCATGGTGTACTTTGTCTATATGCATAAATTTTTTTGAAAGAAGTTTCCATAATGCAAAGTGAAGTACATAAGAGTAAATGTGTAAGCCTACAATTTGTCATGGATGACTAACAATACCTGCATTATTTTTGTCAACCTGAGGCCACACTACCCAGCTTTCCTGGCATTAGTTATTATTTGTCTCTCAGTGTTGTGCTCTCTACTTCAATTGTAGTTTCCAAATTGAAATTACAATATTCTTGTTAGCTCATATACTGCCTCCCAGATCAGTTTATTTTGTAGCTTATTTGCCCACTCCACCTTTATATTTACTGGAAACATGGGGCATGCGGTTACTTTGCCAACCTAATTCATTTACTACACAGAATGATGAAATACCACAAAGAACACAAGACCTAAAACAGGTTACAAATGTGGGATGAGCCATCTAGGACAGTGGTTCCCAACCTGTGGCCTCCTCAGGGGGCCTGAGACTGCTTACAAAATTAAATAAAATTAACAGATCAGATCAGGTCCCCAGCTTTCAGTAATGACTCAGTGGGGATGTGGGGGGGTGGGGAGGAGGAGGGGGCTCCTTGTTTCCAAGAAAGATTGAGTGGGGGGTCCCTGGTCTCCAGCAATGATAAAGTGGGGGTCCACAGAAGTCAAAAGGTTGGGAACCACTGGTCTAGGTTATTTACATATGTGATGGAACTGTACTGTAATACCTCAATGCTGGCAACAAATTAGAAAGTCCAAACTGTACCACCAATGAAGGCATGTATTTTAGGAGCTGTCCTATGCTTACCAAAAAACAAAATGTGGAGGAAAAGCGACAATATTGGTACAGACATTGGGATAAAAGTGTATGCACACGGAACTTCTAAGTCGCTAGGCACCTAGAATGGAACAGTGCCTGAAGGACTTGGATGATGGGGTACAGCAGAAGAACTACCTCCATTTAGTCAAGAAAGACTATATGCTGGAAGGGCTGGCTGACTGAAAATTCTTTCTCCAGTTCTTTTTATATTCCCATGTTTACTATCCGCCGTGTGTTTTGGCATTATTATTAGAACAAATGTACATTACAGATAAAAACGGTTGCAATTATTGCATTCAGAAATTGATGGGAAAAAAAGAACCCGAATACAACTGCAGAAATGCTATAAACCCACATGTACCATATAACACTCATGACTAAATTCCCTCTAACACTCATCACATAATTACTATTAAACTATGAATTTTTAACGGTGTAATGCTGTACACATTTATACATATACAATTGGTAAGTTGATGAAAGCAGGTTTTGTTTTTTTGGTGCTTGTTTTGTTGAATGTTGTGTCAAGTTGTGCAAAACAATAAAAAATATTTTTATAAACTATACAACATATGGAACTAAGTGTTTTCTGGTGCACTGGATACTTCTTCATCCATGCTTTTGTTTCTTGATCGTTTCCATAAAATAAAAAGACACTATATAATGAAGATTACAACTACTCTGATATTACCATACGAGAGAGAAAGCACTGTTGCACAACTCAAATTATTGGATACACAGTACCTCTGTGAATAGAAAAACAAATACACTGCAACCCCAAGGGCTGCAAGAATACTGCAACTAGTATTTTAAAGTGCAAACAACTAACCCTATTCAATACCATTCAGAATAACTGGCTGACCAATCATTCATCTTTGACTGCTTCAAAATGAAATTCCATAAATGCAGGTATGCGCTATCAAAAATAACAGAACGCTCAAGGTCCTCCTGGTCAAGGTCTGATAGTCTTTCCTGTCAGAGTGGATTTATCCAGTCCAAAGCCTGGTGCTCCAAAACCAAAGGAAGATAACTGAGAATAAAAAGTCACCCACTATTACTACTTTTCTTATGCCTTTTCCTCATTGTCTTGGTCTTTTGTAGGCACAGGTAGGTGCTGCGGCATCCCCTTGTGCACTTTAGCGACTCTCCTATTATGTTGCTCCTGGATGCTGTTGACCTCTGTCATCACATCCAGGTAGCATTTGATGTTATCAAGCCGTTCCTGTTGCTGTGATCTCTTCCTGGAGAAATGAGCTGCGAGATGGTGCAGGGAATGCCTAGCAAGTTTGTTATGAAAGCGGAGATGATCAAGTACAGCAGCTTCTTCTGTTTCCTGATGAGTTGCCTTCTCCTGGGTCATTTCCCGATTCCTGGTGAGTTGCCTTCTCCCGGGCCTTTTCACAATTGTCGAAACACTTGATCATACAATAAAAAAAAAAAATCCAAAAAAATCACAGGGGTTGCCAAAATCAACAGTGCATGGGTATTTCACATACCAACAAGTGATATATCATACTGGTTAAAGCTGATGTTAAAAAACCTGTAAAAAATAAATTGTTGACTGAAAATACATGTTAAATGATTGTGTAACGTACCTCTCCATATTTTTCAAAGAAGGTATTTTTATGCCTGTGCAATGTATCAATAACCTTTGTCAGAATCTGAGGTAGTCTGTCTTTGATGGTAACATATGCAAAGGACCTACAGAATAAAAAGGCAAAAAAAAAATCACCAATGTAGACTTATTTAGAATATCTGAATTATCCCAACACTCCATACAAAGCGTTTGGCAGCACATTTTAAAAATGAAAACTTTCTGGTACAGACCTATTATAATTTAACAAGACAGTGCATCTATCTAGCTACTGCACCGTGATGCCATCGCTGGTGTATGCCTGGGCATGAAATACTTAAGTTCAACAGGTGGTTACTGACCGGCCCACCCAATCACGTGGCAAAACAATTTCTGACAAGCCATAAACTTCAAACCCATGCTGGCAAGTTCACAGAATAGAGATATGCCTAACTTGTGTGGTGCTATTTAGATGTATCCATCATTTGACCATGAACTCCATTGTGTGCGATTGACTCCATCTTGTGCCCGGCTGCAAGTGCAGGGCAGCACAAGTATTTTTCCGTACAAAACATGTTTTTCTCTTTACTGGTGAAGAGCCGGACAGTGCTAGAACACATTAAGTGGGAGGCGGACGAGATGTCAGTTCACAAGGTTCAAACCGTCTTATCAGAGGAATGTACAGCTTTGGGAGCTTGGCCTGTTCTATGGGTGTTTTTCAACACAGATGCAGTACAGCCAGCGTTTAATTACATAACAGAGGGGAGACGGAGGTTCCTAGAACCTTCTTCTAGTGGTGTTGTAAGGTATAAAAGACAGGGAGACTTGGCACTAAGAAAGGAAGTCTCTTGTGGAGTAGACACACTGCCCAGGATCCCTGGGATCCCAATCGTGGGTCTCCTGCCTTGGCTGATCGAGGGTTCCCCAGTCTCACTGGCGAGGATGATGTCTATACCCTCCATGGTGATGCATTTTAAATGTTGATTATTTAGCTGAAGTATACATGCTTCGTTAATATATTGCACATTTCTTTTTTTCAATCTTGACCACTTGATATACATGAATTTATCTCTGTATATACACGTTTTGCTGCACTTGAGTTACATGCTTACTCTCATATATTTGTATGACTTTTATTTGATATCTGGAAAGTGCCTTAATAAATTCATTATTTAGACTAAGAGTGCTGCATTCTTTTGGCATTGTGTTCTCTTGGTTTAAGTGAGAGCAATACACCTCGTTTATAGTCTGGTATCAACAAAATAACTGTGATTTAACAAGTTTGGAACTGAATATGTATACTGATAAATGACTGTCTCAATGCTTCTAAAGAAGTAATAACTCTAGGCAGGACATATATAAAAGAAAAGAGCATCCTTGAAATGTGTACAAATATTTGGAAATGACTGCCTTACTGACTCAAACTACTGATTTTAATTATAACTGTTTGCTGAAAGTTTCAGGGACCTCAGTAACCACACACTTAATAAAAAAGACCATCACTTACACAGGATTAGGAAATGAATAACCACAGTATATGTTAGTTAACTGTAACTCTTGTTACATCAGTCTATTTTCATTGGAAAAAGGGTCACACAACAGAAATGTATCAGCTATAAAAATTCCTGCTATTCGAGAATAAATAAATTCATGAGATATGTTAGCATGCAAACGAGGCTTAGGGCATAAAAGGCTGGATGCATTCATTTTCTCAAATATTTTCCAGGATTGCCTCCTTGGAAAATACACAGCAATTGTTTGTATAGCAGTATGCTTCTGACGGATCACGTGTTCCGCAAATCAATTGTAAATAACTCATGCAATAATATGCACAATGTATTATCTAACCTTATAGCCTGTGGTTATGGAGTAGCTCAATGATGATCTTGAATTTAAAGATTTCTTCAATGAGCTCAGCCCGTTTTATGGATCAATTCTTTTTTATTAAGAAAGTTGCAAAATAGAAGGGGTGGTACACAACTAAATGCCTACAACCCTGAGGGGTTGGCAGCCTGGTAATGTGAAAGTAGTAGGCGTACACAGCTAATGCATACAACCCAGGGGCCGGCAGCAATATTGAAACAAACAACCAATCTAAAAAACAAAAATAAATAAATCCACACCCCACCATTCCTTCTAGGATTGCGAGGAAACATTGGGCCTTCACGATCAGTCATTTCCAAGGTCAGCATACGGCAGGGGTGATATCTCCAGGTGGGTGCAAGAGGGTCTGAGTCAGGAAAGTATCGGGGAAGGTAGCAACCGCAGGAGTTTCAGATCGGCGGGCGCAGGCCAATTCATTCAATTCCGTAGATGAGCATGAAGGGGGCCCAGTCTGTGGAACAGTCGCCTGATCTCTGATCTAGTGTGAGTGACATTTTCACAATGCCAAGAATAAACCATAACTTATGTAGCCAGGATGTACTTTGAGAGATTTTATCAGTTCCCCAGAGAGCAAGGATTAATTGGTGAGCTGCAACTATTGCCAGTGCCATGTGTTGACCTCAATGAGAAAAAAGGGGGAACGTCAGGGGAATGGGAAGTCCAAGAATCATGTAGACTGGAAACCTAGGGATAGAAGCCTCAAATGCTTTGTCAATGTCATCCAGCACCTGAACCCAGAAGCATGAGAGTTTGGGACCGCACCAACTCCTGCTCCCCTTAGAACGCTCAGGGTGCCACGCATGTATTCTGGCTAGAGTTAAATACTAATAGGACACTATCTTTTATGCTGTCTCTGTCCTAGAAATGTTGTATGCGGTGTGTTTGGCTCTGTGGTAGATATCTGCCCATTCCGCATCGGAAAGAGATCTGCCAAGCTCCTCCTCCCCCCACCGTCTCTGCGCAGGTGTGCGGGTGGTATGAGCTTCCTTGCTAAGGATGGCGTACAAGTTCGAGATTAGGCGCCTACCATTGTTCTGTGAGATTAATTATTTTTCGAAGCGTATCAGAGTCCTTTCCACATAGGGCCAGACAAAAGGCTGCAGCACTTAATGACGAACTTGGAGATATTCTATCCAGTCAGCTTCCTCCAAGTCATAGTCTGCTTTAAGCTACTCAAAAGGAATTATCCCTTGGGAGTCAAACAGGCATTTGATTCGTTTACAGCCCCCTCCTGCCAATGCTGAAACCGATCAGGATGAAGCCCAGGTATTAACTCTGGGCTGTGTAGGACTGGTGTCATTGGGAAGGTCATCAGTCCCGCTTTAGCTGCCACTGTGTCCTACACTCAAAGATGGCGCCTGTCACTGGGGAGGAATAGAGTCCCCAAGCTCTGTGTTTCCTAGGCAGCCAGGGTTCTTTCCAAATATGTGAGCCTGCCACTGCCTGGTCCATGAAACACCAATGCTTCTCAAAGAGTGATATTCTCCATTCCACCAGAAATCGCAATTGCGAAGCCTGACCGTATGGCAGGAGAGAAGGCATGGCAAGTATGCCCTCCCGCATACGACAGTAAGGAGCTGTTTGTGTAGATGAGGTTCACCCCTATCCCCCCCAAATAAAACGGTTGATAACAACCTGCATGGAACAAAGTGCTTGTTTCGGCTGAGTCAGCGGCAACAACCTGGAAAAGATAAAGAAGTTGCAGCAGTGTGGTCATTTTGATGGCCGCGATTCTGCCCAGCTAGAAAGGCCCAAACATTCCTAGCCATTTATGTGTGCCTAGATCTGTTTGGTCAGAGTGTTATAGGTTACAGAGATAGTTTTAGGAACTGACTTTGTCAATTGAATCCCAAGGTATGGGGTGTGTGTGGAGGCCCACTCGAATGGGAATTAGGCTCACAGGGCAGCTTCCTTTGGGGGAGAGATGGAGAGATTCTGAATTAATGATTTTTACATATTGACCTGAAGCCAGAAAATGTTCCAAAGTTCTGAAGCTCTGTAACCACGGCCGGGAGGGAGGTTAAGGGATCCATGATGGCCAGAATGACATCTTCAGCATAGAGGCTGATTAGGAGTTTTTATCCTTTGAACTCAATGCCAGAAATGTTTGGGTGAGCCTGTATGCACTGGGCTGGAGACGCCATGTACAAGGCAAAAAGAAGAGGGGGCAGGGGCGGCATTGTGGTGTACCCCGACCGATAGGGAAGGACGATAAGGAAAGCCCATGGCATGCACTGTTGCCCTAGGAGAGCCGTATACGCTCTTAACCCATCCAAGAAAACTGGTGCCACATTGCCGTGCCGGTGTAAAGCCAGCCTGGTCTTGTGAAATCAGTCCTAGCAATAGTGGGTTGAGACTGTGTGCTAGCACGCTAGTGAACAACTGAGCATCGACATTTAGGAGAGATATAGGTCTAGAAGACCTGCATAATGTTGGGTCCTTACTGGCTTAGGGATAGTCGTTATGGAAGCCTCTAACATGGAATCTCTAAGGGTACCAGAGGAGGCAAAAGAGTTGAAGAGTCGCATAAGGATTGGTGCTAATTTGAGGCAAATGATTTTATAAAATTTAGGGGAGAAGCCATCCAGTCCAGGGCATTTCATAGTCTTAAGACGAGCAATGGCTGAAGTTACTCCTACAATACTTATGGGTTTATCTAGGGAGTCAGCTATGTGCAAGAGGAAGTGGTGTTGGAGGGTGGGATGTAAGGTAGGCTGTGGGGTCCTTAGGAACTCTCTGAGGTTCTGCATATAGTGTTTTGGAAAAATGTTTTAAAGCGTCAGCAATCTCTGTGTCTGAATATACCTCAGTAGTAGGAGTGGAACAGATTACTCAGACAGTCCCAGATTGTATCTTGGCTCGTAGACGATGAGCCTGAAGCCTTACCCAGTGGTCACTCCCAATATTGTGCTCTGCTCCACTTGAAGCATAAGCTCTATCTGCTCTAAGTCTAGGAGTTTGAGGAGCAGGTGTGTGCATTCAAGCTCTCTCCAGACCCACGGGGCCCGATTGTGTTTGTGAATCACCTCTAACTCCAAGACTTTCAGTTCGAGAATCTTCTGCTTCTCCTTTCGGGGACGGTTTTATGAGGTGGATAGAGCGATAAGTTCTTCCCTAACTACTAGTTTCAAGGCTTCCCAGATGGAGGTTAGAGAGACTTGGTCATTGTTATCAATCTGTAAGTAATCGTCTATCATCTTCCATATGGCTGTGACAGTCAAGGGGGACTGAAGTAGCGAGTCCCTCAGGCGCCATCGCCAAGTGTCCATCCGTGTGTGGCCAAGAAGTTTAGTAAGTGTTAAGGGTGCTTGATCAGAGAGTGACCAAGGAGCTATGGCAGAGTCGCTGACTAGAGTCTGGATGGCAGGGGTTGCTAGGAAATAATGTACCCATGCGTATGTTTGAGCACTGCTGCTATTGAGTATATAGTCCCTAGAGCTGGGGTGGTGTGCCTGCTAAATGTCAGCCAGTTCACATTTTGTAAGCCACCAGCAGCCTTGGGGTGATAGTGCCCCAGTTTGGTGCTAGCGTTGGCAGAGCGACTGAAAACATTGTCTATGACCAAGTTAAGTTGTCCCCAATCAGTATATCCACGTCAGGAGTTTGAAGTAAGGGTGTGAGGTCTTCATAATAAATGTTTCCATGTCGGTCATTTGGGGCGTATATGTTGGCTAGGGTGAAGTACAGGGTCTTAGGCATAGTCAGTATGCGAAAAATCATCCCCGTATGTCAGTCTCCTTGGAAATTATGTTGCTCTTAAACCAAGAGGAAAACAAAATAGCTACCCCTCCCCTTTTTGTAGAATAGGTAGACCATAGTTGTCACAGGAACCACCACGATTGAAGACCTTTAGATAATAAATGAGTCTACAGATGTAGGTGTCCGAGCGCTCTAGAAGGGAGAGGATCACTGTCCATTTAATAGGGTTATTTAGGCCTCTACGTTGAGGCTCAAGATTTTAACTTCCAGGGTTATCAGTCAGAGGGAAGCTAATGTTGCGCTAGTCACAATAGGTAGGGAGCAGGAGCATTGAGGGGATCCAACAACATACCCAACCCAGATAGGAATCAGTGCCCTTCTGTGGAAGAAAGGAATAACACCCCCAATAACAATTAAATAAGAATAACAACATATGTAGATCATCAACATGAACAAGTCCATCATCGATGTGGCCAGCATAGTCTAACGGCCTGGCAGGGTCAGGCATGACAGTCCAGTACTGGAAGAATCTTAGGATGATTTTACTTTGTGGTGTACCTGGCTCCCCATCCCCGCTCCCATGAAGCCCTCTCGCCTCCAGGATCATATTTATAATGTAGGGGTCTCCTCACCGTCAGGGCACCCCCTCACCCCCCCCGGCTTTTTGGTGTCCCCAGATAGCCCCTGGAGCAGTGTTTGCCTCTCTATAGCCATAGTTGCATAATCAAGTTTAACACCAGTAGATGGGCGTTTGGCGTGCTGCCATCGAAATGTTTTGTGCTACTTACTGTCTGGATATCTGGTTTGACTGTTACCGGAGGTGAGGTCCATGATACTGAGTATGTCACAGGCCTCCCGGAGTGATATCAGTTGGAGCAATTACCCTTTGTGGCGGAATATAATCCGGAAAGGATGGCCCCAGGAGTATGCTATTCCGGCTTTACGTAAATGAGCTGTGACAGAGCAAATTTTTCTGCGTTTCTGAAGGGTTATTGCTGACAAGTCTTGGTACAAAACTGGAGTGTGGTCACAAAAAAGAACCGTATGTGCCTCCCGAACCTTGCAAAGAATGTTTCCTTTCAAATGAAAATCATGGACCCAGGTCAAGATGGGGAGGGGGAGCCCCATTAGGACTTGGCGGGCCCACGCAGTGGACGGGTCAGGTTTTAGGTCTACTTCCTTTGGAATGCCCAAAATGTGTCGGAACAGGGCCCCCTCGTATTCTCTTAAGTCAGATCCCTCTGCATGTCTCGGGAACCCCTAATGCACACATTGTTCCACCAGGAACGATTTTCGAGATCCTCAGCATGAGCCTGGACCTCGATGTGTTGCTCCTTCAAATGCTGGACTTCCTGATGTAGCCATTCGACCTCCTCACCCTGCCAGTTGGGCGGTCCTCTACAGTGGAGACCCTGTCGCCAATCTCCACCAGATTACGTCTGCTCAAAAGAGTGGTCTGCCCCCTGTCAAAGTGATGTGCTATCGCCAGCTGCCCCAGTGGGTTTTGTGAGCATGTCTCTGAGGGAGCGATCCTTTTAAGACGTTGCTGTGGTCATGGTCCAGGGCCGCTGATTAGTTGTTGTGAAAGAGGGCGTCCGGAAGTGCCACTGAGGATGTCCTCCACAGTACACCAAGAGGCCCTCATACCCCCAAGGAATGAGGCTAGGTGTGGGGGGAGCAGTGGTCTAGCTCTGAGCCCTGAGGGGTGTGTGCCAATGTCCCAGGTGTGCGAAGGGGTAGCCGGTCCTTCCCTTCAAGTTGGTGATCTATGTCCATCTAGGCTCTGAGGACTACATGTAGGGACACAGGGTAGATGCTCGTCCGAGGAAGGACAAGGGACCAGATGCTGTTAAGATGAGAGCAGTGCAATGGGCCCTGCGCGTGCAACAGGCTATGGGTAAAGGTGTGCCTCTGGATTGACTGCTCAATATCTTCCCAGGCTCCTCTAGGACTTTAGGCGGTTGAGAGCGGGTGTGAGGCAGCAAGGGGGACCATGGCGCTGAGGAGCGTTGTCACAGTAGGCCGGCGATTGACCAAAGCGAATCCCACACTGCTCCTCCTGCAGCAGCACCCCCACCTGATGCGAGAGGCCAGAGGGCCCACCCGCTGCGTTAGTGTTGACAAGGGCACGGTTACTACGCCGGGCCAAAGGCAGATTTTGTTGAGAAGGAGGAAGGGCAGCTGCCTAGGCCTAACAAGGAATGCAGAATTCGGCAGGGCAAGAATTGGCGGTACGCTGTCGGGCCTCAATCCAGTTTTGCCACATGACCACCACCCCCAGGCAGAAACGTATACAGGCCCCAGCAGGTCCCATCTTTACCCCCGGGCCCATCGCAGCTCCATGTAGTCTTCAACGGGGTCGGGCAAGGGATGGGGAGTTCTTCGCTTTTCACCGCCTCCCTCCCTCAGCCAGCAGTAGGAGCTCCAGACGGCACACTCACCTACCACCCCTTCTAGTTGCTGCTGCATTCCTTGAGTTGACATTCCTTCTCCCCTGGGTGTCCCAGAGAGGCGAAGCCCGTCCAGGGAATTTTTTGGCAGGGCCCCCCATAGAAGCCTCGTTTCCCGCTCAGAGGGAGCAGAGAAGGCTCCGCTCCTAGTCCAATCAGGCCAGGATGCGCCCACGTGGGCTGCAGCTCATCCCCTCGCAGCAGACCCTACCATCTTGTCCCCTGATGCGGCCGGGCAGATCTTCAGGTCTCAGTCACTGGTGCCAATTCCAGGCTATCAGGGGAGGCTGACAGTGTAAGCTGGTACCTGGGTGGGAGCAAGGATCTTTAATTAGTTGAGGGATCCGCCTATACTTGGCAGAGAGGGTGCTATGTTATACTGTAGATTCGGCAAAGAAGGGGAGACCAGTGAAAGCGTTTCATCTGATCACCATCTTGGCCACACCCCCTGCACAACCCGGTTAACACTTGGTACAGATTCTGTCTGACTGGTATCAACATAGACCTTAGGCTGTCTGCTGATGTCAGTGGTGTCAGTCCAATGATGATCCTTAAAGGTCTCACAGTTAAGCGTGAGACGGTGTTTCACACCATCCTGATAAACTGTTTTAAGAAAATTGTTTTAAGAAAATTTATTTTTTTTGCATACCAATCCTTGATTGCCTGCCATCGAATAATTCAATGCACTAAGTACACAATGCTCAGATTTGGAAAAGAGAAGTTTATGAGTGGAAAGGCACTACAGAAGCTATCTGGGTTTGAAAAGCCGCTGTGGCACCCTTCCAACTCATAGATGGGTTCCCTCACAAATCAGTGAAACCAGCCACTATAGGAGATATGTACCAAGCGTCTGCTTAGCAGTGGATTTTTCTACTGAAAAAAAATGGGAATGTAAATCTTACAAAATTTAGTGAGATAGGCTAGTCCTCTTCACCAACAGGCAACTGGTTTACCCTTCAAAAACCCTTCTTGACTGACTCACAGGGGAGCAACTTTTTTGCCCTGAACAGAATGCACCTTAGACTGGTAATGCATTGAAGAATTTCTACATGTGTGTCTGAATATTGGAGAGACATTTTGCACAGGGCTGGTTCTGCCGTTCGGCTGATGGCCCACAGGACTGAGATGAGCTAGATCCTGTCAGAGAAGCTTGAGCACCACTTTCAAATTTCCTTTCTGAGATTGAAGAATACAGACGTTCCTTAGACTGAGCTTAAATTGTCCAGCAGAATTCTAGTAGGCCAGGATGAACTGGATATTTCCTATGTACACACTAGTAAAACTTCCTTTAGAAGCTGGAGGATGCAAAAAGGTCTGAGTGCCTAGGAAGTTGTTGCTTCAGTGAACCAACAACCAACCTTTACATGGTGTCAGAGCTTTGTGGACTGATCACAAAAGGAATATTAGTTCTGGTCAACTAAAAGTAAGAGAATGGTATTTTTGTAATATTGTTTGCATTTTCCAAGGGATAACACCATTTTGAAGTTCTTTCCCAACAGTTGATTTTAGTTTTCATTATAATCTTTTGATTCCTATAGTAGATTTTCTAACTGTCTTCTTTTAACTTGGTTTGTACTTTCTATAGCCCTTAACTTTTGATTTTGACCTTTTTGCAATAACTTGGTTTGGGCTTTTAACCCCTTCGCTGCCAGGCCTTTTCCCCTCCTATGCTGAGACTTTTTTTGGCTATTTGGGGCAGTTCACGTTTAGGCCCTCATAACGTTTTGTCCACATCTAATTATATTAGGCCGATCTGCCCCCAGGGGGGGCAACATTCCTTCTTAGTAATTGCGCACTGACGTCATCAGGAGCCACGGGGGGCAGGGGCGGTGTCAGGGGCCGAAGGGGAAGGGGAAGGGCTTCCCCTTCCATCCTTGCTATGGGGATGGCTCTCTCCGAGCTCCGGTGCCAGGATGTAATGGTTACGTCCTCGGCACAGGAGCATTGTGCCGTGGGACGCAACCATTACGTCCCCGGCACAGAACCAGTTAAGAGTCTTGAATTATCACCTATAATGTTGTTTGACTGCACACATGCTACAGTCATTTTCTCTGAAGCGGGCAATGCTATTGTGCCAAGCTACCACTGTTTCTTCTGAAATCAGTTTACCTTTAATGCAGCGGTATGGAATTTAATAAAATATCTACATTTCCATGGGACAGGTTGATTCCTAAATCTGCTTGTCCTATAAAAAAATCTACTTGTCCCTTTGGTGCCATGTAGTGTGGCAACAAATTATGGCAGCAATCTCATTATGTAACAGCTCTGATAACAGCCTCGCTGATTATGACAGGGTTAATACCATAGTAGGGCTTGAATACTAGCAGTTTCAAGCCCTACTATAGCAATTTCCTTATTTTGTCACCTTTCTGCAGATCTATATACTGGGTCGGTCTGGTGGAAGCCGTAAGCAATAGTTCCAGGGCTGGAATGCCTTTGAGTCTTTGAAACCTACTAACTTGCATGTTCTAAGGATTTTCAAAAGCTCTTCCCTAATCTTTTACCATGCTGGGAAAGGTTGAAAGGTTGGAAATCTACTCCTGACAAGGACAGATGCAGAAGTTCTTCCAGGGCTGGAAACAAAGTGGTTGGAGGGAAAGTTGCTCAATAGATTTTCACATCAGCAACTCTACACATGCATATCTACTTGCTCTAAGATACAGCTCACAAATATTTTCCAGGAGTACGATTTCCCGGTCTACTTCTGTACATTCTTGTGAATTCATGAAAGTCACTAGTGCAAAGACATTTACCATGGGGTGCACTTTTGTGACTTTCTTTAAGAACTGGGCCCCCAAATAGGTCTGGCATTAACCAAAGCATTTTGTTTTTTATTAAAATTCTATTTTGCTCTCTATCCATCTATGGTCTGACTTTACTGTGAGTAACAGCATCCTGCTCTTCTACAAGGAGCATATTGGCACACAAAGTACTTTTATTCAGTGCCAGGAACTACTGTGACAATGTGTGCTTTTTGAGACCAAAAAATAGTTATCGTGTTTTTTACAATGTTTGTTACAATAGCGAGGGCCTGGCAGTTCCCACAACAACAAAGTGCTACAAAAGACATGTCAAAACAAGACACACAGTGACAAAACCAAAAGACTGACAACCAATGTGGGATCAGTTGAGTTTACCAGTACTTGTTTAATTTCATGTTTCCCATAATCGTGCTGAAAATGATTACGCTGATTTTCAATTATGAATATTTTTGGGAAATACTAACATGCAACATCAGCACATTTTACTAAATGATGCTTCAAAGAAATAGTACCTAAAAGTTCACAGTAATTTAGCAAAACATTTTTTTCTTATTTGCATTTTTCTGAACATTTTATTTTGAAAGCAGAGAATCATCAGTCTTTCTTACAGGCTTCTGTAAACATCTGCATCTAATCAGAGAACAATCTGGGATCCATACTGTAAGCCTCATATTGTTAAACTTTTCAAACATGTGTACACTTTCTTTTACTGGACCCACTGTCAGTAGTACAATATGACCTTACAAGCTTTATTAAGGGTGCTCACACTAGTAATAAAGGCTTTGCATTAATAAACCATATATACAAGTTTGAACAGTATTAACATATAGACATAAATATTACCTCAACTGCAGACAGTTCCCTTCCCTGTAAACTGGCAGCCAAAGGGTTTGTGCTGCAGGGGTTCGGGCATACTTGTCCCAAGGACAAAATAAACACGAAAACTGGTTGTCATTGACCCCAAACAATATGTCCTGGGCATCGGGCTATAGGAATTCCACACTTCTGCGATGGTCACATTGGTTGGGAGCTCAACTGCTGTTTATTTCAAGATTGTGTTTTTTTTTCATTCACAGACTATCTCTCCAACTCCCTACGATGTGGATTTCCAACTAAATCATGCAGAACACACAAATAGTCATTATAAAATGCTGTATGCCCCATGGAAATGGTTCTTAACCTTTTGACTCCTGAGGGCCCCACTAAATCATTACTGGAACCGAAACCCCACTGATTCATTATAGCAATCTGGAAACCGCCACTGAGTCACTACAGGACATCAGGGGACTCTGGTCTAACCATTTTCAATGATTTGAAGCACAAAACACTACACAAAAGATACAGAAACAAGCATTTGTCAACAAATACAATCTATAATTTAATAGGAAGGTTGGAACGTTTCTAAATTCAATTGAAGGCAATTATCCTCCATACTATACTGTGCTTGATGCACTTGCACTGCTCTCACAAATCAATCATTCTGAGGAAAATAGCTCAATTATTAGCCTCCAATTTCATTTCAAATTCCTTCACATTTGCAAAATATTTTGAAATTTTGAATTGAACATTTTACTTATTTATTTATATACATTTTAGAAATCTGTCAGTATTCAATTTTCTAAGTAATTGCAGACCCCTAAGTAGACTTTGCAGACTGCCAGGGTTCCCCAGACCTCAGGTTAAGAACCACTGTCCCATGGAATATTGCTGTAGAGATTTCTATGGCACCAAATTTTGTGGACATAATACCAAAGGAAAACATACCAAAAGGTAAGCAAGTTTAGATTTTCTATAGGTAACTCTACATCTATATACCTTGTTGATACATCCATCTTCAAGGTGTATAGATGTGGACTTAAAATAAGTAAATCAATACTTCTGCTATATGCACTTACATTTCGATATTTTGGATCTATACATTCTGCCCACAATATTAGTTTGCCACAATATTCTGCAGTACAATCAACAAATACAATTGTATTTTCTCAGGTTACAAAATTCAGTATGAGCCAGTGAACTGTTTACAAGAAAAACATTCTGCCTTTTCTACAGAGATAGCAAGGCACAAAACAGGCCTGGTAGTGACAATATGCCCATAAACTTCCAAGCTGTATTAAGAAACCATGTACACCATTCACTGAGCTCAGAGAATTTTGAAACATAAAAAAGGTAAATGTTCCATAATTTATGTCTGGCAAAGGACAATGTGAGCCTGGAAGACCTGGACAGAGTTGTCTGGAACTCCCATGCTAGAAATGTGAGCTTTCAACAAGATCTTAATAGTCAAACATTGATCAAATGTTAAACCTTAAGTGAGCTAAGACAACAATGCAACGGAGGGTAGACACAACATCGGGCAAAAAATGAAAAGTACTCAGTCTAGCACAAGAGGAATAGCTGAGTCTCTGACTGAAAATGAGAGGAAACTTGCTACATTGAAAAAAACATCAGAAGGCCATGTAGCTACATTGAAAAGAACATCAGAAGGCTATGTAGCTGGGTCACGGACACATAAATAAAACAAATACATTCAGAAAAGTGTAAATTGCCCTGCATCCCCTCCTGGATATCAAATATATCTAAATGGGAACCTCACTGCCCTACTGCCACAAAGAAAAGGGACAATCTTGATGGAGGAAATTAGCTTGCTATTGTCAAAGAACTTCACACAGATTCTTAAATATATTGGTAACTATATTCCACCTACAAATGCTTAATCCTTGGGTAAGACTGGCTTCAGTAAGATATGCAGAAAGGATGTTTCAGGAGCAGTCACAGCTCTGTGCAGGATGCAGGACTCACAGTGACAAACCAGTGGTTCAGGGGAACTACAGGGGAGTATTTGTGCAACTCTTAAAACAGTAACACAGTGAAAACACCACAAACAGACTCCACTCCAAATTAGAAAAATAGATTATAGTTATATGTAAAACACACGCCTGAAATGACAAAAATCCAATGAGTAGAAGTCAAGTTATTAATTTTTTAAAGACTAAACTGAACTCTAGTGCTTAAAAGCCTAAAACTGCAACCGGGACTACCTAGTCCCAATAGACCACAATGGACTGCGGTTAGGATACAACACCAGACAAGTCCAGCTGAAGTGTTACCTTCTGTAAGTTGAGTCAAGAGTCTCATTCGCGGGAAGAAGTTTGTCGGGAACCAGGAGCGCATCGCTGGTGGTAGTCTGTGTGTGCAAAGAGTCAGCTGGGCATCGTAGACAGGAGGATGAAGTCTTTCGGTCGTGAGCAGCAATGCTTGCTGTGCAAAGAGCTGAACTTGCGGCTGCTTGTACTGATTCTTCATGCAAATGTGCTTGTTCGCGATCACAAAGAGCCCAAAAGCTAGATTTCAGGAGTCACAAAACCATTTTTAAGGTCCCAGGACTGGAGAGGCACCTCTTGGGGGTCAGGAGCTGGTTGAAGCCGGGTCCAGGACCTGAAGCAGATGTGTTGGAAGTCTTTTGTGATCCTGATACTTCAGAAACACAGGAGGCAAGTCAGCAAGCCCTTGGAGTCACTGGGTTCAAGTGAGATGGGTGCAGTCCTTCCTCAGCAGGGCAGAGGGCAGCAGAAAGCAGGGCAACAAAGCAGAAAAGCAGTTCTTCCAAAACAGCAGTCAAGCATGACAGTCTTTGTAGCAGCACAGCAGTCCTTCTTACTGGCAGAGTTCTTCACAGGTCCAGAAGTGTACTAATTTGGTAGGGTCAGAGGTCCAGTACTTATAAGCAGTTGTACCTTTGAAGAAGGGTCTTTGAAGTGCACAGAGGTCCTTTTGTCCTGCCCTGGGGTCCAGACTCACTACAGGGAGTTAAGCATTTCTTTGTGTGAAAGCAAAACACTGCCTATTCAGGTTTAAGTTTCAGCTCCTCCCTCCCATACTGCAGTTTGCCACTCAGTCACTCCTACCCTTCCTTTGTGTGAGGCTGTTTAGAGGAAATGCAGGAAACCAACTGTCACTCCACCCAGACAGGCTGCAGGCACACAGGGTTAAGAGCAGGAAAATGCCAACTTTCTAAAAGTGTAGAAACAACAAGGTGATGGATGGAATGCTTGAATTAATATCAGTCACTGGTCATCACTTGGGCCGCATCCCAAGACAGTTTTTTTGCCCACAGTGCCACCCCAGTTTGGACCCAGCCATATGCAAATCAGTTTTGACCCTGCTCCCCATAGGACTTTGCAACTCGAACTGCCAGGCTCGGTCCTCCCTGGACAGGAAACAAGCATCCCGGGACTGTTTCCAGGTATCACCCCTCATCAGCCAAGACAGACTGAATACAGTGGCACAGTGAGCCTGGTACTCATGTCTGGGTATACACAGAGCACGTAGGGTGAAAAATGCAAAAACAACAAAGTGATGGATGGAATGCTTGAATTAATCTCAGCCACTGGCAGACGCTCGGGCTGCATACCAATCCATTGTTCTATGAGGGGTGAATGATTGACATTGGTCAAAATTCAGTTAATCTGTTCTTTTTGCCACTTCCAGAAAGTGGCATTTTCAAGATTGCAATAACAAATCTGGCTTTACCAATACAGAGCATTTGTCATTACAATTCTGTTTGACCTGGCCCTTTTTGCAGGGCCATTCCCAAACTTTTCGCCTCCTTCCTCCTATTTTTCCTGACCTGTTTTTGTTGGCTTTAGGACTCTGGGCACTTGACCACTGCTAACCAGTGCTAAAGTGCATATGCTCTCTGCGTAAGTTGTACTGTTGATTGGTTTATCCATGATTGGCATATTTGATTTACTAGTAAGGCCCTAGTAAAGTGCACTAGAGGTGCTCAGGGCCTGTTAATCAAATGCTACTAGTGGGCCTGCAGCACTGATTGTGCCACCCACATAAGTAGACCTGTAATCATGTCTCAGACCCGCCACTGCAGTGTGTGTGTGCAGATTTAAACTGTAAATTCGACTTGGCAAGTGTACCTACTTGCCAGGCCTAATGCTTCCCTTTTCCTACATGTAAGACGCCCCTAAGGTAGGCCCTAGGTAGCCCCATGGGCAGGGTGCAGTGTATGGTTAAGGTAGGACATATACTAATGTGTTTTATATGTCCTGAGAGTGAAATACTGCCAAATTCGGTTTCCACTGTTGCAAGGCCTAACTCTCTCATAGGTTAACTTGTGGGCTGCCTTTAAACATGATTAAAGCGTAGATTCCCCTTGGGAGCAGATAGACATGTGAAGTTTGGGATCTTTGAACTCACAATTTCAAAATACACCTTTCAGTAAAGTTGGTTTTATGATTGTGTGTTTGAAAATGCCACTTTTAGAAAGTGGGCATTATCTTGCTTAAACCATTCGGTGACTCTGCCTGCTTGTGGATTCCCTGTCTGGGTTAGTTTGACAGTTGGGCTGCATGCACCTCTCTCCAGACAGTGACACAAAGGGGGCTGGGGTGTAGCCTACATATCCTGATGAGCCATCTGTGCTAGGAGGGAGGGGAGGAGTGGTCACTCACACCTGAAAGGGCTGTGCCTGCCCTCACATAATGCAGTCTCCAACCCCCTGGTGTGTCTTTGAGGGCTTGCCTGGGCAAGGCAGGATTTCACAATTAAGTGAGACTTTCCTTTGAAGTAAGCCTACTTCAAAGGCCAAAATGGGTATAAGAAGAGCATCCAAACCCACAGACTTTAGACACTTCCTGGAGAAGAAACCTGCACCAGAACCTGCATCCTGCCAAGAAGAACTGCCTGGCTGCCCAAAGAACTTACCTTTCTGCTTTCTGTGAAGGACTGCTGCCTTGCTGTTGCCCTGCTGCCTTGCTACTTTCTGGCTGTGGTAAAGAAGTGCTCTCCAAGGGCTTGGATAGAGTTTGCCTCCTGTTCCCTAAAGTCTCAGGACCAAAAAGACTTCATCTCAACAAGAAAGACTCTTTGTGCGGCAAAATTATATGCAGAGGCTGCCAGAAATGATGCACAGCCTGCACCAAGGTGAAAAATTCACTGCACGCTGAACCGGAAAGCAGCCCAACGTTGCATCGAGAAGATCGACGCAGCGCAGCGACTGGAAATTTGACGCACGGCCCACTGGATCGATGCACAGCCAAGCCGGAATGACGCAGTCCGACTTCCAGAGAGGAATCAACGCAGCGCCTGCCTTGTTATAGAAATTTTTATGCAACACCCACTGAATTGACGCAGCTCCTGTGACTTCGTCCTGCCAGCGCAGGAAATCCAGGCATCATCCCCGGGGCGTCCAAAAGACCCGCATCCTGAAGGGGATCCACGACCGAGCGCCGGAAACCACAGCCGTCACTGCGTGAAAACTAAACGACGCATCGCTGTGTGCAGCCCGAGAAATCAACGCTCACTCCTTTGTTTCCACGCATCTCCTCCTCTGCGGTTCTTTGCAGAGATTGTGCCCGCTAACCAGGTACATTGTGCTTGAAAGAGACATTTTTGCTTTTAAAAGACTGAAGACACTTTATATCTCTTTTACAGTGATATCTCAACATATACTTATTGCACTGTAATCGTTTTGACCTGATTCTTATCAGATAATTTTTTTTTTTTTTTTTTTTTAACACTGTGTAGTGTATTTTCATGGTGTTCTACTGTGTTATTGCACAAATACTTTACACATTGCCTTCTAAATTAAGCCTGACTGCTCAGTGCCAAGCTACCAGAGGGTGGGTACAGGATAATTTGGAATGTGTGTCACTTACCCTGACTAGAGTGAGGGTCCTTGCTTGGACAGGGGGTAACCTGGCTCCCAACCAAAGATCCCATTTCTAACATTATTCCATATGTACTGAACATGATATAGCTACTCCTTCTCAATTAGGAATTTCAGCTTATCACATTTCATTAATAAGAAATCCTTAATGTTACCCTATGAGAGGGGTAAGTCTCATAGTAGTGAAAAACGAATCTGGGAGTTGTTTACCACTAGGACATGTAAAACTTAAAAGTACATGTCCCATTTCACCCTGCCGTATGGGCTACCTAGGGCCATTCTTATGGGTAACCTATATGTAATAAAAAGGCTTGGCAAGAGGTTTTAAATTCCAGGTCAACATGGTAGTGCAAACTGCACACATGGACCCTGCAATGGCAGGCTTGTGACATGTTAAGTCAAGCTTTCTTTATTAAAGTTTCGTCATATGTCAAAGACCAATAGAACGTATCAGAGAAACTGACAACAGCCTTAAACTATACTGTGCTAACGTAGTTCATAGTTTCCACAGAAATGTAGTGTCAATTGTAAAAGCTACAGCAAATATTCATATCGGGTGAATACATTGAGGGGAGGGGAAAAGAGAAAGAACGTTTTTACAAACATAAACAAGAACTAGAGATAACACAATATGCACCAAGAGTATCAGCTATTAGCATCTTTCATTAAGCACCAAGTACAGAATTTGTGTAATTTATGGTCTCCTCGTTTGGAGGCTCTGTGGCAGGGTCATGGGTATTGTATATCTGAAAGAGGTGGAGTTCTCAGATACGAGGGGTCTAGAGAGAAAGGACACCAGTGGTTCCCACTGGTATTCAAAATTTCAGAAATTATCCCTTTGAATATCCTCCAGTCGTTCCATGGTTAAAGCCTGCCAGAGTTTTGCATGCCACTGAGTGGTCAATGGCGCTGTCGGACTCTTCCACGCTGCCGTCAGAGCCATCCTGGCCATCCCCAGGCACAGCCACACAACCACCCAATCACTCACCCCCCTAGAATCTGCATGTGTTTTCACAAATTGTTCTCTGGGAGAGAGGACTCAAGTTGCTGCTTCCCTAATGTTAGGGTGCATGACCTAGCGTCATAGCTGTGTATAGTGGTATCTTTCAGGTAGGGGCACTCCAAATTCTCTTTGGAAATTTTCAAAGGTGAGTATGTCGGGCCCATGGAATAAGTCAGATATCACTAAACACCTCCTGTCCTCTATCTCTCAAAGGAGCCCTGCAAAAGTGCTGGCGGGAAAGCCGGATTGAAGTGAATGGGTGTAAATGGAGATGAAAACTGGGCCCACTCTCGCAACTTATTGACATTAACCCAAATGTCTGAAGTTGTTTTAGTGAGGGCGCTAAGATACTCATTACCGGGTCTATCAGCCTTAGGTTTCCATAAAGGGTCCCAAATATAGCATCCTGTCACTGCACAGTCCATATGAAGCCTGTGTTTATATGACTTTCGAAGTGACCATTCTGTGATTACTCATAATTGTGCTGCCTTGCCAGATAAATTTAATCAGGAGGGTCCTCAGGGTGGAAAAAACCTTTTCCATTGAGATGGGCAGTCCCTGAAAGAGATATAAGAACCTCGGCAGCACTGTCATCTTGACTTGCCTCCTGTGTTTCTGAATGCAACTTGACCAAGTCATATAGAGGGGTGCCTGTTAATCGATGAAGGGTAGTTGGCTTTGTAGAGGTCTACAATGCGGGGTGAGTTGAATACCCAAATATGTTAATTCCTTCCTTGCCCATTGGAAGAGGGAGCTGCGTGTCAATTGCTCCATTTCGGCAGAGGGTAGGGTGAGATTAAGGCGATGTGCTTTAGACAAGTTGATCCGGTACCATGCGACTACCTCAAACGAAGCCAGTTTGCCCTGCAGAGTTTGGACTGAGGTCTGTGGTGCGTCAAGAATAGAAGAACGTTATCTGCAAACAGAGAAATCTTGTAGGTAGTGGATCCAAAGGGTATGCCATGAAACACCCTGTTTTGTCGCACTCTCTCTGCAAGGGTTCTATACTACGAGCGAACAACATGAGAGAGAGCAGGCATCCCTGGTGAGTGCCCCATCCCAACGGAAACGTCTTTGACCCAATTTTGTTTACAATCACCTTGGCCAACAGGGCAATGTAATTAGCTTGCACCATTGTGACGAACTTTTCATTATAGCCAAAGTGCCTCAGGTTTGGAACATAAACAGATCAATCAACCCGGTCAAATGCCTTTTCTGTGTCTAAAGTGAGCAGTATCGCCGGTGTTCTTTTCTTGGTCACTCTCTCTATCAAGTGTAGCACTTGCCTCAAATTGTCATGAGTGTCTCCCCCGTATACATCCCGACTGATCTGGGTGTATCAGGTCTGGCAATATTCTCTCTAAGCGGGCGGCCAAAATCTTTTAGTACAATTTAGCATCAAGGTTAAGTAAGGTGATGGGTCTATAGGAGGAGCAGAGGTGTGGGTCTTTTCCTAGGTTCGGGATGACCGATATCAGTGCTTTACTCATCGAGCATGTAACACCCGGTTCAGTGGCTGTGTAATTAAACAGCTTAGTCAATTGTGGTATAAACTCCGAGGTGAAAGTCTTTTAGAATTGGGCTGTGAAGTAGTCTGGCCCTGGTGACTTGTGCAATTTTGGCGCCAATATCGCTACCCTGACATCCTCCTCATCTATACGCTCGCCCAAAATCTCATTCTGTTTCTGAGTGACTTGTGGTAGGGTGGCCTCGTCTAGATAGACCAGCACTGTCTGAACAGTTGCACTATCTGCTGTATATAGATCTTTATAAAAGTTTCTGAAGGCAGTTGCTTTGTCTCATTCAGTCTTGGCCTCTGCCCCTTGTCCCAGATGGAGGGTGGGAATATACTCTCTCTCGTTTTATCCTCAGTTGTCGGGCCAACCTGAGTCCTAGTTTGTTGCCCTGGATATAGGCCCCATGGTGAAGGCGAAGCATGGTAAACTCTGCTTTGTTTCTGTAAACTGCATGTAGTTTCCCTCTAATTGCTGTTACATTTCGTAGTGTTTCTAGAGAGGGGGATTGTTTTTGTACCTGCTCTGCCTTCTTTAATTTAGCCTCTAGTGTCACGCGTTCTCAGGTTTTTTGCTTGGTAAGAGTCAACATCAACGAGACATCTCCCTCTAATAACTGCCTTGAAAGCATCCCAATTGCTAGCCATGTCGGTGTGTTGAGGGGCGTTTAGAGTAAAATACTACCTGGTGGCTCTGCAAAGTTTGTCACGCATTGTTCCATCTCTAATGACAGGGGTAGGGAAAAACCACCTCCGCTCTCTTGGGACCCCCAGGGACCAGTCTAAATTTAGCTGTACTAGGCCATGGTCAAAAATTATTATGGGATGAAATTCCGATGAGACAATGCTCTCGGCAAGGGATTGACTTGTAAATGTGTAATCTTGTCGGGAATAAGTATGGTGAAAGTGGGAAAAAAAGATACAGTCCTTAGTGTCTGGATGTATGTGTCACAAAGCATTGAGTAGCCCTAATTCAGCTATCCTTTTTTTCAAGGATTTGCCCTCATGGGGCACGTGCCGGGTGAGAGGTACCTACCTCTTTGTCCCTTATCAAGTTTAAATCTCCCAATAGGATAATCTCTCCCTCTGCAAATTCCTTCAGTTGCTCAAGGTAAGAGTTAATAATAAAGATCGCCTGAGCCGAATTAGGAGCATACATGGTAGCTATTGTACATGTGTGGCCAGTTATTGTGCCTTTCACCATCAGAAATCTCCCTTCATTGTCAGATTTATGTGCAATATGTTGGAAGGCAGGGGACATGTGTAAAAGGATGGCCACCCAATTGTGGTTTGTGGTACTGAACGACCTAAACGCCGTAGGATTCCTCCTATGTCGGAGTCTTCACTCTTTGTGTTTCAAATGGGTTTCCTGTAAGGCTACCTCACGTCAAGGAGATATTTCTATTTCTTTTGTCTCTTTTAGGGGGAATTCAGACCCCTCACATTCCACGTTGGTGTGACTAACATTTGTACTGGTAAATAGTGTAATTCACTGTGGTTGCCTCCCGCCTCTCCGCCCCCCTCCTACTCACCTCCCTCCCATCCGGTTGGATTGATACGGACTCTGGGTGCGTCCTATCACATATCTCACTACAAGCCTACTCATGGTTATCAACAAAGAACAATACATTAAAACAAGTTAGGACGTTAGTCCCGTATGCAGTCTATCATTTCTATAATGGTAGATCGTTTTAGGCATTCTGGCAAAACCCACCTTAGCATTCTCAATGAATGGTGTTCCGTATGGGGCTGGGGAACAACTCCGGGATGAAAAGTTGTGGCAGTATATTGCTATGTTCCAGAGATGCCAGTGTCCCTTATAGAGGGGGACACCCACAAGTGTACAGGACCACTGTAAAATAGTCCCAGCCTTTGTGGAGTTTATCTTCAAGAGAGAGGCAAAATAATTTTGTCTGGTAAGGCAAAAGTTCAGTTAGAGAGGGTCACAGGTTCTCAGTCCCCTTTCCTCCCCTGCCTCTTAGAGCATCTCAACACGAGCCATGGGTTCAGTTCCCTCCTGGGTGCAGGCTTCTCAAGGGGTAAGTCTTTTGCACTGTTAGAGGTAGCTGTGTCTGAGATTGATATGCCCAGAAGATTTGCTTGCTCGCTTATCTCAGTGAAGTGATGTCTTTTGTTTTGACAGGAGATGGCTAGTCCAAATGGGAAGGTCGAGCAGTATTTCACAATGCTCTTGCGGAGGTAGTCTGTGATTGGCCTAAATTGTTGCCTTCTGGCTAACGTAGCTGGAGCTATATCTTGATATATCGAGCAAGTCGCTCCTTGAAACGAGACAGTGTCAGCTTTCTGGGCCACCTGTAGAATTGCTTCCTTTCTCTTAAACAAGTGTAGCTTTATCAAGGCGTTGCAAGACCTTCCTCCGTCCGCTGTCGATGGGGGGCCCACCCGTTGAACTCTCTCCACCTTGATTGAAATCTTGGAGTCCCCTTTAAGTTCACCAAAAAGACCCAGTACAAATACCTATAGATCAGGGCCCTCTGCTCCCTCTTCCAGATTTGTGAGCCGAATGTTGTCTCTTCGGGAGCGGTTTTCAAGATCTTCACACTTTAACAGGGCTGTGTGCAAATGTTCCCTAGTCTCGTTGCTGGAGACTTCCAGTTTCTCCAGACGTCGTTCCATAGACTTGCATTGCGTTTCCAAATCAAGTGTGCAGTTTCCCACTGAATCTACATCTTGTTGGAGTGATGTAAGTCTTGTGGTTAGGTCGCCACACAAAGCTTCAAGGGCATCTGTGAAGTTCAGTTTTAACTCTTCCCTAAGCTCTTTTTTAAAACTCTTGCAGTGAAGCTAGCAGGTCATTTTTGGTGAGTGCCACAATGTCGAGCTCTGAATGACGTACGTGGACCTCCCAGGCCTCCACCGTCTGTAAGTAGATGGACACTCTATTGTGTTGTGACTTTTTGGGTGGCATGTAGGAGTCTCAGCTGATCACACTTCTAGTGCTGTAGATAGGCTTGCACGGGGGCCTCTGCACTGTTAGATAATTCTTATTACAGCTCACAACGGTTCATGGGAGGGAGCAGTGGTGTCCCAAGGCAGTGCTCCTCCTAGCAGTAGCTCGCTCTCTAAGGGTTGCCTCCAAGTCACTACCTGGTGTGAGCAAGAAATCCATGGCTAAGACTGGGGGTTTAAAATCACGCCCCCCTACTGTGCATACTATACATTGCCCATGGTGTATTGTCACTCCCAATTTCCCAGATGTTGCTCACATTTTCGCCTCTGCCCTGCCGGGGTACAGAATGGCTAGGTTTCCCTTGGCTGCTTGTGGAATCCCGCTAGTACACTCCTGGTTTTACTTTACGTTGGTCGGGCCTGGAATCCCGCTCGGCCGCCATGTCGGGCATTTTCGGGGCCGGCCAGCGGGGGCCTTTATCTCCAACCCCGCTCTTCAGGTCGGCCACTGCATGCAAGCACTATGGCTGTACACTCTCCAGGAGAGAGAAAGCGGCCCTCCTCTGTCCTAAACCCCACCCCCACCCACCACCCACCTCCCATCCCCCTCACCCCTCCCACCTCCACCCCCCCCCACGACTCACCGCTGAGCTAAGGACGTACAGGTAAATTAAATGTGCCAATTGTGGATACATCAATCAAACCATGTTTTAGGGAAAATACACATGCACTTTATCACTGGTCATCAGTGGTACGGGTGCACAGTGTCCCAAGGCCACCAAAAATGAATTCAGCAAAAAGTAGGTCAAAAAAGACGAAGTTAGGGGAGTGGGCTATTGAGAGGGCCATTTCCAACAGTTGTTTATTGGTATCTTCATCAGACAAACTTGACCCAGGTCTCTGATGATGGTACAAGCAAGTAAACATATCCAACCAGAGAAAAGCAGAGCTTGCTCTACTGTTTTATTTTTGATTATTAGTAAATATTGATTATGGTAACTGAGCCGCAATCCTGATGGAATGTGATTTGCATCTATGTGACATATTTACACTACAAGATCCTCCCAACTGTTCCAGGCTTCTACTCTCTAAGGAAACCTATAACTAGTCTCAATGAAAGGGACACAACCATACTGAAAAAAATAACCTAATATATGATTCCTAATATACAATTTCCACGTTTGTAATGTAAACACTGCACTAACTTCAAAGTAAATCTAAAGGATAGCTGAAAGGGATGCATGGACCTCTCCCTTAATGAGGGTAAATAACTGAGCGAGAAAATTGCTCTATTTAAAACTATGGCCCTGGTCCCTGCGAAAGCCACAGATTATAACTAGGTAATGCACTGAAAATAGGAATCTTTTCAGATGTTCTTGTGGTCCTGATTGAAGTAAGAGCTTGACATGACAAACACATTGTGTTACACAACATTTTAAAACAAATTATTTGTACTGTGCTTTGGGAAAAAGTTGTAATTTGAAAACAGTCATACTTAAAATGTATACCAAACACAGCTAAAAAGAAACATGCTGCTACCAAATGCTTGATTTATACAATTTGGTTGTGACATTGGTAAACGTCGCCAAAGAAAGTCAGACTTTATTAAACTTCATCCTTTCACTTTAGAGAAATGCATGATATTCTCATCAATGTCAGAGTAAGATGCACACTGAAAGATCTATAGAACAAAGAAATCAGCTTTAACTCAGACTTGGGTACCTAAAAGTGACAACATCAAGGGGTACATAAGAAATGCTTTGGCTCCGTAAAACTACGTACAGATGATTCTACTGCATAGAATGAAGTAGCATTTTAAAAAATACAAACCCTTTAAATTTGCCAGACAGTGAGCATGGGACAGCCAACTTGTTCATACTTGCTTACTGCGTAAAGACTGTTGCTGACAATGGTTCCGTTGTAGTACCTCCTGAAATAAACCAACTACAAATGTCAGAAATGTGATTTAAAAGTGCAGCAAAACAGACAGAATGCACAGACAATTGACACCAAATTCAAATTTCAAATCATATCTGTTGGGATTAAGCAGTAGGTGAAAGCAAAGGAAATACAAGGTTGTGGGCTGCCACGATCAGTCCACTCTTAACCAAAAGCACTTGATCAGCAAGAGTACTGAACCCCAATTAAGAAAAAAAAAATCTTACCTACTGTGCATCAATGATATATGTTCTGTTTTTTTTTTCTTTCTCAGAGGAGCTAGTTTTTGTATTCTACTGATATTTATCTTGAAAACGCAGTTCATACTTGAAGTCAGATATAATTACGATTTAATAGAAGTAACATATATTTTTACAGTTGCTGCAAATACAAATGATTGCCACTTCAAAGCACAGTAATTACTAGTTGCTGCTCAGTATGTCAGGGGTGACCATAGCCCTTTGAAGTATAAAAGGCTAGTTTCAACCCTGCTGGTTAAGACCTCAGTAGAATACTTTTAACTGCACTATTGTATCAACTAGACTACAGACTGAGATAGATACCACTGGTGGTTGAAGTGTGATAATGAGCATTAGAGTCTCACACTCAAGATTCTAGTGAACATTCCACACAAGACATATTGACGTCTCGGTTAAATATAAATTTTTCATTTAACAGAAAATACAACACTTGTATATAACCTTATAAAATACTGTACAGCAACTAGGCTAGATATTTTGTGATTGGTTATATAAAAACAGAAGCAGAAGGGTTCATATTGGTAAGACAATACCCCCTCCAACAGGAATGAGCTCAGTGCCAAAGGCATTTATTCGCATTACTGGTGACACAGTCTTATCAGCGCCTACCCAGGATCGGAGCAACAGTGTTAACCTCAAGAACAGGGTTCTCCAACCTTTTCTATAACAAGAACTACTTCAGATCATTTAAAAATTTCCTGAGCCACTGCCCAACATTAGGATTCCGAAAGGGTACACAACTTAAAACCATGACTCGAGTACCCCCAGTTGTGCTCCAGGAAGCACTACAGCATTGTTGCAAAAACCTTATCACAAAAGGGGAGACAAGAACAAAAAAGAAAGGAATGGAGCATATAAAAGCAGAATGGAGGGAAAGGAATGAAGTCAGTAGAAGGAAAGAAGTTGAAACATAAAATGAAATGAAGAAAAAGAAAGTAGCAAGAAAAAGGCAGAAAGAAGAAGTCAAAAAGAAAGGAAAGTGGAATTAAAGGAAGGAAAGAAAGAAGCAGGAAAGGAAAGAAGTAAAAAGAAGGAAAGCTGCAGAAAAAAAAGAAAAGAAAAAAGTGATAAAAGAAATAAACAAAATTAAGTGAATGGCGTGGAAGAAGAAAAGAAAACCGAGAATAAGAAGGAATGCGCAAGAAAAGAAAAATGAACGTTCAAATCAGGAATAAAGGGAAATTGGAAATTTAGAGAAAGAAAGGAGAAAAAAGAGAAAAGGTAAAGAGAAACAATAGCTAGAAAGAATGGAAGGATGAAAAAGTAACATGCAAAAAGGCAAAGCAGATGGGATGAAGTAAAGAAAAAAGAGAGAACGAAAGATAAAGAATGAGAAAGGAGAGAAGGTAAGAGAAGGGAGAACAAGTGAGTCAAGATGGAAAAAACATCTAAAAAGAAAAGAAAGAGAAAGATCCAAGGAAAGGGACAGAGAAAGAAAGGAGAAAATGAAAGTAGAAGAAAGGGAAAGAGAAATAAAGAACATTTTCAGAAGAGGGTGCTCTGCACTGTAAGCTTCCCAGGCCTTGCAGAATGTGGTGCACATTGTTTCAAAGTCCTGTTTTTACAAAAGAGCAGCTTCATGTTTTCAAACCATCTGACGGGCAATGATGAGCGAGCTACTGAGAGGGAGGCAGCAAACTACTGCTAGCTCGCGATCGATGTGTTGGAGACCCTTGCTCAAGACCATCAATGCAATGTGTCCCAGCAGACACCAGATTAACTGCAGTTAAATCAGCACATTCAATTAAATAGGCTTTGAATCAAGCAAGGACTTGAACCTTCTAAACGTTTCTAACCATGAAGGCTTATTACATAATTAGAGTGTACTACAGAAGGATAAAATAATTAGTCAGAATGCATGGAGAACCACCACAGTGAATTACCATAATGCTTAATTTTATGCAGCAAAGAGCTCAATGTAGTCAAGTCTCAGAGGGAAAGTATTCTAAGACTAAATCAAGAGACAGACCAACATAGTTCTGCTTTCAAAGAGTAAGAGCAGACCAGACTGTCTCACCTCCAGTTTCAGAGTCTTTTATAATAAAATGCACAGTGGAAATTGGATTGTCAGCACAAGGTGATCATATATGATTACTGTTAGACTTGGCATCCTTGGTGTGGTCTCTCCTAACTTTTTGCTTCTGTTTCCCAGGTTGTTGATGTGTGCTGGAATGTTTTTGATACTCTGGGCATTTTACCACTGGTAACCAGTGCTTAAGTGAAGGGGCTCCTGTGCAAAATGTATGTGTAATTGGTTATCTATGATGGACATCACTGATTTACTAGTAAGTCCCTAGTAGAGTGCATTGTCCTGTAATTCAAATGCTACTAGTAGGACTGCATCACTGGTTGTGCCACCCACATTAGTAGCCCTGTAAACATGGCTCAGACCTGCCACTGCAGTGTGTGTGTGCAGTTTTAAATTGCCAATTTGACTTGGCAAGTGTACCCACTTGCCAGGCCTAAACCTTACCTTTTTATACATGTAAGGCACCCCTAAGGTAGGCCCTAGGTAGCCCCATGGGCAGGGTGCAGTGTATGCTAAAGGTAGGACATGTACTGATGTGTTTTACATGTTCTGACAGAGAAATACTGCCAAATGCAATTTTCACTGCTGCAACGCAGATCTGTCTCATAGATTAAGATGGGGGTTGCCTTTAGATATTACTAAAGTCCAAATTCCCTTCAGGAGCAGATAGAAATATGGAGTTTGGGGTCCCTGAGCTCACAATTTAAGAATACATCTTTTGACGAAGTTGTTTTTTGGACTGTGAGTTTGAAAATACAACTTTTAGAAAGTAGGCATTTTTTTTTTGCTTAAACTATTCTGTGACTCTGTCTGTTTGTGGATTCCCTGTCTGGGTCAGTTTGAGAGTTGGGCTGTTTGCACCCCTCCAGACGGTGACTCAAAGGGAGCTGGGATGTAGCCTGCATATCCTGATGAGCCATCTGTGCTAGGAGGGGAGGGAGGAGTGGTCACTCACACCTAAAAGGCCTGTGCCTGTGCTCACACAATGCAGTCTCCAACCGTCTGGTGTGTGTCTGGGGCCTGGCCCGGGCAAGGCAGGATCTTGCAAACAAGAAAGGCTTTGCTTTGAAGTTTACCAACTTTAAAGGCAGAAAGGGGTATAAGTATTGGACCTAAAACCCCTGCAAATCAGATTACTTCAAGGATTCAAGAGGAACCTCTGCCTAGAGCACAGCTGAGGAGAAGTGTTGCCCTGACCTTTGACTGTGCTGTGTTGGGCTATCCTGCAGTTGCTGCTTCTGCCTGTGCAAGGGAACAGAGACTGGATTTTGTTTTGTATGCCTGCTTGAGAGGTATTTCCAAGGGCTTGGAGTAGAGCTTGCCTCCCGTTTTGAAGCCGCAGGGACAGCAAAGGCTTTGCCACCCAGTTCTGAGTCTGCCTGCATGGACTCTAGCTTGCCAGAGGATGCCATTCCAGTTCCTGGGCCCCTGGAAGTGAATTTCTGGAGAAACACCTGTCTAACGACATCAGACGATACCATGCGACTTCGTAAAGGATGCCCCTTCCCGGAACAATGACGCCGCCTGCCTCGAGGCAGTGGACCTCACAAAAGTGCGATGACCCTGTAGGCTTTGCATCACTGGAGCATCTGATCCCGCTCTACTTCGCTGACTTCGGAGCGCCGTAAGTCCAACGTCCGTGACATCCAATGTCATTGCAGTGCCTGTGGCCCTGTGACAGCAATGCGACCCCGTGAGGTCACCCCACAGCATCCTGACTCTGCTGGAACCAAGGGACCAACTTCGCAACCGACGCCACTTCACCTCCACCGCTCTGCAGTAAGGACCCAACACCGCTGCATGACACCACTGCCCTTCGGTCCTGTAGAACCGGAAATGACGCCGCAATAGATCCAGCGACGCCTCACTCCCCGACTCCGTGCACCAGCCTGTTTTCTACTTGTTTGCTAAGGTACTGTACCTGGGGGTCGAATGACTCTGTAAACGGCACCATTGGTGTCGCATTGTAGGAAACGACTCCGTCACGCCGCCGCTTAATATCAACTTGCAGCATTTGTGCCTCTAGGCACTATTTTTGTGCTTCTAAGTGCTAAATTCATTATTACTGTGTATTGTGGATTTTTGTCATATTTGGTCTTGTTTATTTAGATAAAATATTTACTATTTTTCTAAACCTGTGTTGTGTCATTTTGTAGTGGTTCACTGTATTACTGTGTGTTTGTACAAATACTTAACACATTATCTTTGAAGTTAAGCCTGCCTGCTCGTGCAAAGCTACCAAAGGGGTGAGCGGTGGTTAACTGAGTGTGATTCTCCATTACGCTGACTAGAATGAGGGTCCTTGCTTGGAGAGGGGGTAACCTGACTGCCAACAAAAGACCCCACTTCCAACAATTACGAATGTGACAAATGAGAATACAGAATGTCAAACAGTGTCATTTAGCACAATCCCAACTCCTTCTCCTAACATAAATATTAAAACCGTACTTTTGACCTACTTTCATCGGATGTTTTAGTTCAAGTCTAGTTACACTCAAAAGCAATGACAGTCTCATAAATGAATCAGCCTACTCAAGCAGAACGCCTTTAATGTTGGAAAGTGATTCTTCTGGGGTTCTAATAGCATGTCAACACAGAGCAATATACTGGTGCAAATGTTGTTACATGCCACAGGATAAGTGAAAAAACACTTTATGGCAGCTTTAGGATCCAAAATGGAGTTTAGGTTTAGTTTGGGGACTAGTTGACTCTAGCACAGGAAAATACAATTTCTTCAAAATACTATATTTTTAGTTGCAGTGGTTTCAATGCTCATATGTAAAGAACTGGGAACCTGGGACACAATAGGTAATTTCAAATGAACAAATAGTTGCTCAGGGGATCCTGAAAAAAGTTTTTTTAGAAAAGCTTTCAGAATGTAACATACAACAATTAGAATATTCAATCCTCCTGAAGTGATTGGGCCCTGCTGCTTAAAAATTGCCACGTAACATCAAACTAGTCCTAACTAGTATGTGTCTCCACTAAAGGCACCTAACCAGGACTGCAGTCTCAACACCCCAAGTATTTCTAATGTCAGAGAAAATGTATACAGGGGCATTGTTGTTAGTCACCTAGAACAAATCTTGACTTCAGTTTGGTATCATTGTGGTGCAAAATAAACATGTAGGGTAGCAAGTTGCATATTAGAGACACATAGATGTACCACTGTAGTGTTTTGTTATGGCAACATCTTGTGATTCTTGACAGTTCGGGCTAAACTGATTAAATGTTCCTGAACTTTACTTTTAAGCCAAGCATCAGGAAGGACTGGGGAGCCCGGAGAGACTATGGTCCTCATTAGGTCCCGCCAGCCACAAGACCGCCAGTAATGGCGGTCATCAGATGGCAATATTATGACTGCTGGAAGCTCTCCGCCATAAACTGGGCGGAGAGCTGCCAGCAGCCATACAGGCGGTGCAGTGGAGGTTGCTCTGCTGGCACCACCAAGTCAACACAACACTGCCAAGCCTATTACGACTTAGGCGTGGCGGTGTTGTGTTGGCGGGACGCTGGCAGCGGAGTAAGCGCCATGGACCCAGTATCCTCCTGGATGACCACTGCGACCACCAGGTAAGGTAATCGACCGCCAAGGGAGGGGGGGGGGGGGGAGGACTGGTGTTGAGTGTTGTGTGCCTGAATGGGGGGGGGGTCTGAGTGAATGGAGGGGGGAGGGCAGTTCGGAATGGGGATCAGGGGGACAGCGGGTGGGTCCTACATGAAGGGGGGGTTGGGGAGTCCTGCAGTGCCACCACAGAATCCCTGGCAGTAAGAATGCTCACAATACCGCAGGCGGTGTCAGGTGGACCGCCGGGTCGAAGGTGGCCAACCTTCAGCCAGGCAGTCCTACCCCCCTAGCGGTACAGGTGGTGAACTGGCTGCAATACAGCCAGTTCACTTCCATTGTCATAACTTGGTCTCCTGCACCCCCACGCTGTCGGCGGTCTGGCCGCCACCGCTGGCGTGGCGGTGCAGGACCACCAGGGTCATAATGACCCCCTATGTGCACGGCTGTACATTTCAAAACAGGAATGATCTTAAAAATCAAAAGCTAAGAGTGGATAAACATGCCTATCATTAAATTCATACCTGCCTGCTGTCACAGCATACAATCTTTCCCAGGAGCAGAGTAAATAAAAGCATGGTAATACAAAAAAAAAACAAATGCACTCTGCGCAGCACATTCTACGAAAAGAATACAAGGTTTGACTTGTGAAGAAAAATTGAATTTTGCGTCTTGGGATAAAAAGGTAACGTTTATATGTACACAAGAGAAGAGGTGGGGAAACCCAAAAAGGCATGAGCTGAATGTCTTGTTCTGACTCATCCCTGATCTCAAGGGGACAGGCGAGCAAAAATGCAGTTGAGCCAAGCGTGCCCGACACCAACTTTTGTCCCCTAACTATTGAAGTCTGGGGCGCAGCCAGCTGCATAGAAGCGAGCTCCGCCCTGCGCCACAATATTCTTAGCTTGCACGGGGGCCTGAAACCCACTGCCAAGGTTGCCCTAGGCAGTGGCTCTTTTGTGGCTGCTCTGGGGAGGCTAAGATTGACGGAGCGAACTTCACACGGTGTCAGCGGAGGCGAGCCAGTTGGGTGCTGCATGAATTGGGGGCTGCAACAGGTGTGGTAAGCTGCCCTGTTCCTGATGGGCTGATCAGAGGCCTCACACCGCAAACGGCAAGAATTGGAGTGGTCCTGGGGATTTGGTGCGGCCCTAGACAGCGGGATGCGTGCAGGAGTCCATTGCTGCAGAGAGGTGCCTGTGAGGGTGGCCGTTGGACTTGTCTGAAGTCTGAAGTAAAGGTGTTCCATCAGGCTTGTGGGGTTTTTGGAGTGTGTATTTAGTTGGATGCTAGACTATGGCGATTCCCCCTCGCCTGGGGTGGCTGGGGCGGTCTTTACGGGTGATCTTGTATCCTTGTGGATTGGCGATGGCAATGTCTGGTGTCTGGAGGTGGTGTTGGCCCAGGTTTCAGGGAGAATGCGAGGTGGTGCTGTCAAGGAGGTCCCAGATTTCAGTAGCGTGTTTGTGGAGGGAGCAGACGTTGAGGAGGATGCATTTCAGGATCTTCGGTGTGGGTATGTTGTTGCGGGTTGGTTATGCCGGGTCAAAGGTCTGGGTGGTGGTGTAGGACTGGCTACAGCTGAAGGGTCTGTGGGTATCGGCTGGTGAAGAGGGCTTGCAGTTGTTGTTGCATCCTGGGGTGAGTGCGTGGAGTGCTGCTGCTGTGTAGAGGTGGCGGGTGGAAGGTCTGGGGGTCCTGGCACTGGTTCCGGGCGGGCTTTCCTTTGGCGCAGCAGTGGCGTACCCGCCACTAATTAGGGGGGGAGGAAACGACAGCTGGGAGGAGGGAAAGGAAAAAGGGCGCGAAAAAGGGGGGAAGGGCCGCGGGGGCAGCAGAGGCGGGAAGAGTGAAAGTTAGGAAAAAGCATGAAAGAGAGAAATGAGAGAGAATGTGACAAAAATAGGAAAAGGAGAGTAAAAGCACAGAAAAAGAGGAATAAGATAGAAAAAAAGTACAGAAAGCGCAAGGGCACAATCCAGCAAGCAGAAAAGCACAAAAGGGAGAAGACAGAGAAAAAGAGGCCAAGGGCCAGTGGGTAGCCTAGCAGAAGAGCAAAGCTCTCCCACTAGACACCAGGGATGATGCTCAAGCACGAGCCTGCAGGAAGAGGAGGGCCTCGAACTTCTGTCCGGGGTCGGAATTCAACAGACATGGGCTGCACTTACTGGAGGAGCTACACGGAGCCAGAGCAGTTCACTAACCAGGTCAGTCAGTTTTTCTTACAATTAATTTTTCTTCCGACTACAGAGTTCCAGGACTTTGTAAAGTGAACTGTGTGACCTGCTGCTTAGAATGTAAAATAAAAGGATATAGGGTGTCAGATTTTTCCTAACACACAACATTTAAATGACTAAGTCAATTGTGGAAACATTTCAAAATATATTTCAGTAGCTGTGAAAGCTCCTTTTTATATTTCTGATGGATACACCTACCTGTGGATTCCTCACCTAAAGAATTATCCCCTCGCGCCAGCCTCAACGGAAATTTCTTCTAGCTCTGCATGCCGACGATGATCTCACAATCGCCCGACTCCACGCGACGCCGTATGACGTCATCCAGGCAATAAAAAGCCCTCAACAACGTGCAGACGTCAGTTCCCTTTTTTCCGTGCCTTCGAGTAATGGTTTTTCTTCGAGGCTCACAGGGAGCTACTGTTGCGTATCGTCGGTTACAATGTCGCAATCAAGGAAATCCGGCTTTAAGCCTTGTAACCAGTGCGAGGGTCGAATGTCGGTTACCGATCCCCATGAGAATTGCCTCTGGTGCCTTAGCTCCGACCATGAGGTCGAGTCATGCGGCTCCTGCCAACGCATGAACCCGAAGGCACTCAAGGAAAGAGAGGCAAAATTGTTCTTGGCCCGTTCCAAGAAAAAGAAGGATAGGCGTCATCGGAGAGAGTCCTCTTCAAGATCCTCGAGGGCTCATCATCGCCATGGTGACTCTCGGCGCCGTCACGACTTCCGGCACAGATCGAGTAAGGGATGGTCCAGGTCCAGATCGGCATCTCCGTCAGCTCGGCGCCATCCGACGTGGGAGATTAGCCCGACCGTCACCCCTCCACCTCCTACGACTTCACCTGGGTCGGTTTTCAAAGTAGAGCCTCTTCATAGGCCAGAGGGTTCTCCTAGCTAGGAGTTGCCGGGCCCATCTACGGCGTCTATGCCGGCGCCGGTGCAACAGCAATACCCGGCTTTCTCGCCGCCGGGTACGGATCCTGCAGCTTTTTTGAATGCCATGTTTAAGATTTTTTTCCTCCATGGCGCCGGGTGGAGGACAAGCAGGTCCGTCGGGCCCTTCGGCCTTTAATTTGGGTGTCCCAGCGTCTTATAAGTCGACAACTTTCACGCCATTTTTGTCTGCTGCAGCGGCGCCGATGCCTTTGACGTCGCCTAGGAGACCTGTTACACCTGCTACTGTGCCGATGGATTCGCCTCATATCCAATCCACAGTAAAGGTTCCTGTGGAGCCGGAGGGTCCGGCGTCGGATGCATCCGAGGTTCAGCGCCGTCAAAGATCTTCGGCGTCGGCCGACGCCTTATCGACGCCGGGGTCTCGAATCTAGACTTCAATCCAGACGTCTGGCTTTGCGCCTTCTGGAGGAAGAAGAATACAGGAGACAACACCTGGAAGACGGTGAGATCTTGGAGCCTTCCGGTGACTTTCAAGGACTAGATACTGCAAGTGGCATCGATACTTCCCCTGAGTGGGATCTTGCTTCCCCTGGGGAGTATACTGAGGAAACTGCATCTTTTCATGCAGTAATACGGAAGGCTGCAGACTTCTTAGATCTTCCTCTTCCGGCTGCGGAGGTGAAGAGGAACCTGTTTACGGAGGTGTTACATCCAACTTCTGTGACGGCAGAGCCTCTCTTGCCTTTTAATGAGGCTCTTCTAGATCCTATCAAAGACATTTGGAAAAAACCTGTGTTTTCAGCAGCTGTTAACAGAGCGGTAGCACAACGCTATGGGCGGCACCAGGTGACCCTGTCTTCCTCTCCAAGCACCCGACACCGGAGAGCTTAGTGGTTCAGGCCTCCTGTTCTTCCAGGTCCTCTCCTGGCTTGTTTCCCGGAACTCCTGCGGACAGGGAATCGAAGAAAATGGACCATTCTGCCAAAAAGGCCTTTTCTTCATGTAATATGGCCTTAAAGTCAACCAACGCTACCTGCATTTTGGGACGTTATATCCATGCCCTTATGGAGGAAGCAAGAGGCCATCCAAACTTGTCCCAGGAAATGTTACAATTGTTGACGGACGCTCAGGCGGCGACCCAGGTCATCCAGTCTGGATTAGACACTACAGACTCAGTGGCAAGAGCTATGGGCACGTCAATAGTTTCCAGACGACAATCTTGGCTGCGTTCGTCTGGTTTTTCATCAGATGTCCAGGCGACTCTCCTGGATCTGCCCTTTGATGGTGAGAAACTTTTTGGAACAAAGGCAGATTCTGCTTTTGAACGATTTTAAGAGAGCAAGGCCACAGCGAGGTCGCTAGGTCTTCAGTCAGCTGCCTCCTCCTCCTCCTTTAGATATTATAGGAGGTTTAGGGGTTTTGGACGTGGCTCCTCCTTTCGTGGCAGATTTCAAGGACCACAACAAACTGCAAGCTTCCTGCCATACAGATCTTTCAGGGGCAAAGTCCGTACAAGAGGAGCTACCCAGCAGCACTCTGCCTCTTCCTCTGGAGGGGTGCAGCAGGGAAAGCAGCCGTAGTCCTCCACCACTCCCTGTCCACTTGTCTCCGGTAGGGGGGAGACTTGCTCATTTTCTTCCGATGTGGGAGTTTATAACAACGGACTCTTGGGTCATCGACATTGTGAAGAAGGGGTACGCTCTTCCCTTTCGGGAATTCCCTCCTCCCTTCCCTCCCCGCCTATCCTTCTGTTCGGAAGACCATCTTCTGTTACTACAACAGGACGTGTTATTCCTATTGGCAAAAGGCGTTGTAGAGTTGGTTCCCGAGCAGGAGAAGGGTCAGGGCTGTTATTCAAGATACTTCCTGATCCCCAAAAAGGATGGTCGGTTAAGACCAATTCTGGACTTGAGGACTTTCAATTGGTTCCTCAGACACGAAAAGTTCAAAATGCTGACCCTTTTACAGGTTCTTTTGGCGTTGAACGAAGGAGATTGGATGGTGTCTGTTCATTTGCAGGACGCATATTTCCATATTCCGATCCTCAAATCGCACAGGAAGTATCTCCGGTTTGTGGTGGGATCGCAGCATTATCAGTTTGCGGTCCTCCCGTTTGGTCTTACTTCAGCACCTCGAGTCTTCACAAAGGTGATGGCGTGGTAGCGGTAGAGCTCAGAAGAAGGGGGATAGCGGTGTTTCCCTATCTGGACGATTGGCTGATCAAAGCCAAGACTCTGGAGCTCGTGCGGTGTCATCTCCAGTCGACAACTCAATTGTTGTTCGACCTGGGTTTTTCAATCAATGTGCCCAAATCTCACCTGGAGCCCTCTCAACGCCTTCTGTTCATAGGGGCAGTATTGGACACAACATTGAATCAGGCCTTTCCTCCGCCCCAGCGGGTTCAGGACATCCAGGCGTTGATTCCAATGTTTCGAAATGGAGCAGTAGTTCAAGTCCTCAAGGTCCTTCGTCTGATCGGTCTGTTTGCTTCTTGCATACTGCTGGTCACTCATACACGCTGGCACGAGGGCTCTTCAGAGGTGCGTCCGCAGGCAGTGGTTTCAGCACAAGGGGGATCTCGAGGAATCAATAAAGATCTCCAGAGACACTGCAGTGGATCTTCAGTGGTGGGCAGCAGTCGACAACCTGTCATAAGGAAAGCCGTTCTCGCTACCACCACCAGTGGCCACAGTGGTAACGGATGCTTCCACTCTAGGGTGGGGAGCTCATCTGGGGGACCTAGAGGACAAAGGCCTTTGGTCTCCAGTGGAACAGAGACTTCACATCAATCTGTTGGAATTGCGGGCAGTACGTCTGGCTCTCAAGGCCTTCCTCCCTTCCATTCGCGGTCAGTCAGTCCAGATTCTGACGGACAATACTACAGCGATGTGGTATATCAACAAGCAGGGAGAAGTGGGATCGTACCTTCTCTGCAGAGAAGCTCTTTGACTCTGGTCCTGGCTTCTGGATCACAAGATCTGCTTGGTAGCACATCATTTGGTCGGTGCTCTGAACGTACGTGCGGACGTTCTCAGTCGACGCAACTCGGTCGACCACGAGTGGCGTCTTCATCCAGATCTGGTTCTGTACATCAGTGGTTCCCAACCTTTTGATTTATGTGGACCCCCATTTTAACATTAATGGAACCCAGGGACCCCCACTGAATCATCATTGGAATCCAGGGACCCACGCCTGAGTCATTACTGGAAGCTGGGGACCTAATTTGTCAATATTTTTTAATTTTCTAAGCAGTCGCGGACCCCCTGAGAAGGCTTCGCGGACCCCCAGGGTCCCTGGATCACAGGTTGTGAACCACTGCTGTACATCTTCCAGATGTGGGGATATCCACAGATAGATCTGTTTGCAACTCAGGAGAATGAGCAGTGCCCGCTGTTTTGCAGCCTCCAGTATCTGGTGCAAGGAGCTTTGGGGGACACGTTTCAGATGTCCTGGAAGGATCAGTTGCTTTACGCGTTTCCTCCCATACCCTTGATTCATCGAGTTCTGAGGAAGATCCGCCAAGACCGAGCCCAGGTCATCTTAATAGCTCCGGATTGGCCAAGAAGGGTGTGGTATCCAGACCTTCTCCAACTCTCTCAGTGCCCTCCGCTCCGTCTCCCTTACAGGGTGGACCTCCTCTCGCAGTCGCAGGGGCAGATTCTACACCCCCACCTCCAGAGCCTGCACCTTCATGCCTGGAGATTGAACGGGGCAATCTGTGTGCTTTTTCTCTCCCACCAGAAGTGGTGGATGTTATTTTATCGGCCAGGCGACACTCCACCAAATCGATCCATGCAAGTCGTTGGGCTAAATTTGTATGCTGGTGTGGAGAGAACAGACTTGATCCTTTAAAGGCTAGTTTATCTGACGTATTGTCATTTGCTGTTTTCCTGGCGCAGAAAGGTTGTGCAGTTGCCACAGACAAGGGATATTTATCAGCACTGTCGGCTTTTCTGTGCCTTCCTGATCAGCCTTCCTTATTTAGGTCTCCTATTGTATTAAGGTTTGTTAAGGGGCTTACTAACAAATTTCTACCATCAACATTTGTTATGCCTCAGTGGGACCTTAATTTGGTGTTAACATTTTTAATGGGGTCCCCTTTTGAGACGATGCATTCTTGCTCTTCGCGGTTGCTTGTTCTCAAGACTGTGTTCCTGGTGGCCATAACATCGGCCAGAAGGGTCAGTGAGCTTCAGGCTCTTAGTGTAGAGCCCCCATACCTTTCTTTCTATAGAGACAAAGTGGTGTTAAGGACCAAGGCGGCTTTCCTCCCGAAGGTTGTTACACCTTTTCACTTGGAGCAGTCTATTACTCTCTCTTCCTTTTACCCTCCACCTCATCCATCCAAGGAGGAAGAGAGGCTCCACCATCTGGATCCATGAAGAGCGCTGAGCCTCTATGTTTACAGGACGAAGGAGTTCAGGCAAGATGATCAGCTCTTCGTTGGATACGTGGGGAAGAGGAAAGGTAGAGCTGTCCACAAGAGAACGCTATCCAGGTGGGTCATTCTATGTATTAAAATTTGTTATTCTTTGGCAAAGAAAGAACCACATGTGGGGCTTCGTGCCCATTCCACCAGAGCTAAGGCTGCTTCTTCGGCTTTGGCTAGGGGTGTTCCTGGGGCTGACATCTGCAGGGCGGCGACTTGGGCGTCCCTCCATACTTTTGTTAAACATTACTGTTTGGATTCTGAGGTTGGGAGGGAAGGCCATTTTGCTTGCTCGGTGCTGCAGGATTTCTTGGTTTGACCATTCGGGCACCCACCTCCAGAGGTAGTACTGCTTTGGGACTCTATTCTTTAGGTGAGGAATCCACAGGTAGGTGTATCCATCATAAGAATAAGTTACTTACCTTCGGTAACGCTTTTTCTGGCGGATACAGTAATTACCTGTGGATTCCTCACGGTCCCACCTGCCTCCCCGTTGCCTGACTGGTCACACCATGAAATCCATGGGTGAGCATCCTTTGTCTTGTATATATGTATATACTTGAATCATGTATATAGTTGTGGTATGTATATATGCATATCTTTCTCTAAATTAGATAGTTCAAGAAAAACATGTTTGTACTTGGCTCACATATTTTACTCTCATATAGGGCAGTTATTGCTGTTACCCAATTTTATTTTTATTGTAATAAATGTTGTGTTTTCATTTAATTTGATATGACTATGTTCTCCTTGAGATCAGTGTTCACCTGTTCTCCTCTATGGCACGTAAAAATGGTGATAACTGACATCTGCACGTCGACGAAGGCTTCTTATTGCCTGGATGACGTCATAGGGCGTCGCGTGGAGTCGGGCGATTGTGACGTCATCGTCACCGTGCAGAGCTAGAAGAAATTTCCGTCGAGGCTGGCGCGAGGGGAGAATTCTTTAGGTGAGGAATCCACAGGTAGTTACTGTATCCACCAGAAAAAGCATTACCGAAGGTAAGTAACTTATTCTTCTGTGCAATAAAGAAATATTTTTAATAGGATGAAAGCAAATCAGAATACTTTATGTGTTGATGTTCAAAGGATATGTTTTCTAAAACCCAATTTTCAAAGATTGTTAATACACTATGTAGTTTTATTAGTAAAGCTGAAAGTTAGTGGAGAAGTTTTTAGACATTTATTGGAAAGTTATTGTGTGTAGATGGCAATATGTTACCACATCATGGTTTAGTAATATATTTACTAAAATTGATTGTTTAAACAAACCTAGAAACACACCTGCCCTGATGGCAATGTTGTTAGTAAACTAAAAGAAGTCCTAGGTTATGTGGGCTAGACTTCATGGGTATGTGGGCTAGGTTCTTGTGATGCATGCAGCAAACTTTAGTCTACTTGATAAAACAAAAGAGTTTTTTTTGTACTGCAGAAATGCTGAGCTCACATATTTGAAGGCGCAATCATTTGTGAGAATGAAGAAAAAGGCAACTCTGTAAACTATTTGCCTAGGATCAAACAATTTGAGACCCATTTACAGGACAAGTAGATTATTTGTTACTTGATCTGCAGGTCTAGTAAAAAATTTATGATTTTTTGAGCCCTGACACAGATCTTGCTGCCTACATTTCCCTGGTCGCCTTGTCTTCACTATGTCTGGATGCCCTCTGGCGTGAGCGACGGGAACTTCCTTGCAGCCTGGAGAGGACTGACCTGGGAAGGCGAGCACCTGAGCCTCGTTATTGCTGGAGGGAGGCTGCAAGCTGCTGTTGTGAGGCAGTCTCTCCTTCTTAACCTTGAATGCCTGGAAGCTTACACCTTCCCTGGCACCTTACCCTCATAATAGACCCTGCATCCAAGGGCTCTAGTACACCACCCCCCCTTTAATGTGGACAACAACCGCCAGTGGGGTCCCCTACAGATACTCCTGACTTTGTGAGGGAGCATGTGAAGGGGACATGCTGTGTAGGCCCCTCCACCGGAACACCGGACAACCTCCTGTTGAGGAGTTCTTGTTGGTGTGTGGCTGAGCCACATGTTTGGGGCAGTGGCATGTACTATTGTGTCATTTGGAGGTAACTGTGAACTCTAGTGGTCACGCTTTCCCTCCCAAGACTCGCAAATGTTACTGCTGGATTGCTGGTTGGGGGTGAGCGTCCGTATTGGGGATGGTCCTGCCTGAGGGTGCTACCTGGAGATCCTCACGTTTGACTGCTACCCTACCTATGGGGACCCAATGTTATTGGAGGAGCGCACACTGGAGAAGTAATCATTTGACCTCTGGAAGCCTTTAAGGGGACAGACGCAAGGGGGTTGGCCTTTGCATATTTGCCACCCTTGGGATATGGGTGTGTATATTCTGGTGCAGTGCGTGGCCCTCTATACTTCCATGAAGAAGCCTACGTGACAAATCGTAGGATGGTTGCAGCCCCATCAACTGGCACGCCAGAGGCCTCGCTTTTCACGTGAAGCAGCACTGCCATGCAGTACGGAAGGGACACTGTGCACTCCCACCAGCAGAACGTTGCAGACGGCCTTGTGGGTTTCTTTTCCTGTACCATGGCTGCTTCTGTTGGCATTGTCATGGTACAGCCTAAAGGTTCCAAATTAGGGGACACCCAACAGAATCCTTCCCTGTCTGAGACGGGGACTGCCGCAGCGGGGACAGCCATCAACAGTCCTTGTGTTACAGAATACTAATGCCAAGTTCATAGAACTTCTTGCTGCTGTACATGGTCTAAAGATGATCCTGGAACCAAAACACCAAAACTGGATGCTCTGATCATCGATATGGGCCGTATGCGTGAAGAGTATAACAAATTGAAAGCAAAGGTGTCCACACATGAGCTGACCATAATGGAGATGCAGCCTGCTGTTTCAGAAACACAGACCAAGATAGTGGCCCTGAGGTGGGAAGTGGACCTCCTGAAACACAAGGCTGATGACAGGGAAGGATGGTCCTGCTGGAATGACATTTGGGTAGGGGGTCTGCCCGAGGAGATTGAGGGGCGGAGTATAGATCTGTATCTGAATCAATGGCTGGCACAAACAGTTCTAGGGGGCAAAACCTCCACCTTTTTTTTCAGTAGTATTGGTGCACCATGTACCAGCCCGGCCACTTCCTCTCGGTTCACCTCTACGCCCGGTGGTGGCATGCCTGTTAAATTACGACAACAGGGATAATATCTAACAGATCACCCACACCAAACGCCCATGGCAAGTGGAAAATCAGACGGTTACAATATTTCCGGACTATACAGCTGATGTTAAAAAACAAAGGGCATCCTACTATACAGTGATGCTTAGGCTCATACAGATGGAGCTCAAATAAGCATTGATTTTTCTGGCTAAACTCAAAGTCATGGACAGTGATTGGCTGCTCCTTTGCCAATCTGCACGAGGCCTGGGACTGGTCCAAAGAAGAGCATCCTTTATCAGATCATCTGGACACTGAGGACGGTTGGACTCTGGCTAGGGATCGGCTTCGATAAGCCAGCAAGTCCTGCTCTCACCTCAAGTGGTGGCTGCACTAATGCAAGTGGGATCCCCCAGCTCTGGCACCAGCACTGGCGCCTTGGATGCCTCAAAGATACACTCACTGGATGGCTCCCTGCCAGACAAGATCCAAGAGACACTGAAAGAGGGACCTGAGGTAACCCCAATGATTGCTGCTCTCCTCAGATGACTTTCTTGCTGCTATCATATCCTTTTCTTGGTGGGGGATGGGGGCACTGCTATTGCTGCAATGAGTGCTCCAGATTACACAGTTGTGACCCTGTTATGCAGCGGCAGACGAGCCGGTGGCTTCAGGGCACTATGGTTATGTTTGATGTACCCTATGGCTACCACATATTACCCCCACACCGCCCACAGAACTTGTTCCCTGTTTGTTGTATATACAATACTTTGTGAGGTTTGTGGTCGGATGCTGCACTGCTGCGTGGCAGCCTGGGAAAGAGACTTAGAGGTACTCCTTATGTTTGGGTATGCATGTGTGTGTGGTTGTACATGTTAGTAACTCCTCTTTGGCTTCTACTCCTTGGATCATTCCAAAGATGTAAGTTAATTTGCTCACGACATTGCAGGAATATAGGCCTCTTGCATGGAACGTGAGAGGCAGGGGCTCAAATGTTAAGAGCCACAGGACTTATGCTCATGAAATGTCCGAAAATCCATTTCACGTGTGTCCAGGAGAGACACCTCACAGCACTAGAACTCACTAAACAGAGTACACGATAGAGGGGGCCAAATGTATGGCTAGACATACTCAAGCTATGCAAGGGGAGTACTACTATTGGTGGCCCAGGGGTGCTTTTTACAGTGTCCCACACTAAAATAGATCTGGAGGGATGCTTTGCAGTGTTGGGGGTGGGGGTGCCGGATGGGTTGCCACCGACTCTGGTGACGTATACTCCCTGACAACAGGGCAGGCGGCCTTCTTTCAGACTTTGGAATCCGCCCTGTTGGCAGACCCAGAGGATCAAACACTTTGGTGAGGGGACTACAGTGGAGGCCTCCATTTAGCGGTGAACAAATCCAAACTCGCCCTACCAGGGGCACAATCCTGTACCATTTCACAACAACTGAACACACGATATGCAGGTGAGGGAACTCTGACAACTCTTACATCTGGCTCTTAGGGAGTACTTACATTATTCGGCAGTACAGACTGGACATGGTCTTTGCACTGCCAGCGATGATTACACAGTGTACATGGGCAGAATACTGGAAACATACCATATTGGATCAAAATACCTTCCTGATCTCACTTGGCTGGGCAAGTCCTGGCAGAAGATTCCCACTTGGTGCTTACCCACTGCTGCTTTAGATGATAAGGGGTTCAGTTCCCAGATCAGTGAAACCATAAACCACTACTTCAAGGACAATGAAGGGATGGCCTCAGACAGTCTGGCTGAATGGGATTTATTAAAAGTGGTTTTACAGGATTGTGCATGAATACCGTGTATGGTGTGTGGAGGGGTTTGAATGCGGAAGTGACTTATGTAGAGGACCTCCTTGGGGGCTAGAGAGATGGTGTCGGACCACAGCAGGCATCCGGCCCTGTTGGTCCTGCGTAAGGAACACAGACAGCTAGTGAGCAGGTTATCCAACTTAACCATAAGGTCTATCTAAAGCAGCAAAATGAAGATGGGGACAAAGTCAGCCAATTATTGGCATGGTTGTTGCATTCGGAGACCCCCAGACACTGTCTGCTGCACTCCGACTCCAGATAAGGCAGGAGGTGAACACTCACGTAGAGATTAATGGAGTGTTTGAGGACTATTATAGAAGTCTGTTTAGGGAATCCACAGTGAAGAGATCTGATGAGCTCTCCGCGTATTTAGCACACATAAACACCCCCACAATTAGTCCCCTGCTTTAGCAGGAGTTCGACAGACCGATTATGTTAGAAGTAAAAGGGACGATAGCACAGATAGGCAGAGGGAAGTTAACAGGCACTGATGGGTTTCCGGTCACATTCTACACACATTAATGTGCCCAGCTGGCTCCTCGCTGCTCAAGGTGTACGAAAGAGCAGTGGCCAGTGGGACCTTGCCGGTTTCCATGAGTGAAGCTGTGATGGTTGCTCTTTCTAAGCCCAGACGTGACCCTTTCATGTGACATCCTATAGCCCTCTGTCTCTCTTAAACTTTGATTACCAGGTTCATGGCAAAAGCCTAGCCAATTGTTTGACTGTAGTGGAGAACTCCAACCATAACGGTTTCATCCTTGGGCACAACAACTTCATTAACCAGCAGCGACTATTCCACATTATGATTTAGGCCAGGGGCATCAAAACAGGGGGTTGAGCTGCCTCCATGGACTCACTATAGTTCTGCCTCATTTCTTAGCACTGTAGAAATCACAATGTTTTTGCCTTGCATTCTTGTACATTGCACATTTTGTCTTTCGGGCCATTGTTTTCAAACACACTGTAATTTCACTTGGTTTGCAGTCACTTTCCTGGGATTCTGTCTGTACATTCTCTAACTGCTCAGTGGGCACAACAAGTGCCCAGTGTTTTTTTCTGTCCATCCAGCAATCGTTCTCAGGCTTCTATGGACATAACACAATAGCTTTTCACTGTATCAAGCTAACATTAAAAATTAAGTCCTGTAGTATTAATTTTTAGAGAGGAAAATTCTAACAGAGCTGAAATGCCTGGGGAATAGGTGCCCTCCGGGCATGCAGCCTGTGTAAACTGGGTTTACACTTCCCTATGGGGATCACTTGACTATGCAAACAGAGGTATGGGGTTGTCCACTCCCAGAGATCATAAATAATAATAATAAGGCTTCCTGAGCATACCATTACAAGGTAGGCCCAGGCCACTAGATTTGCATTATGGTGGCACTATTTCTGTTATACAGTTTTCTAACTGCTATTCTGATTTTGATCATTATTGCCAGTATTGTAATCCCATCTAATTGGCTTCATAATGACTATGTTATTTGCAATAAATATATTGCGTACTTTCAATGTGTCTTTTTTTTACTGTTGCTATGGATAGGTATGACTCAGATAATATGAATTACTCAGATAATGTATGACCTGTTTTCCATTGTTCCCTAAGAAAGGGAGCCAGAGTGTCGTGCCTTTTGTGTTGCCATCATTATTTGTCACTCTGTAAGGTTAGGAGGGAAGATAAGGCACTGTGAGTTAGTCAGGTATTTCGGTATGATAGTACTGATTTGGCAGAAATGGTGAAGCCCTTCATTCTGACATTCTGTTGTCCCAAGGCACAGCTTTGCAAAAGCAGACTCCCTGTGATATGGCGCTACTAACGATATGTATGGTACTTATAAAATGGATCACCTTAGTAATGCTCCTCACTGTCCATAGTACCCTCACACCTACACCAGAGACGTCTGTGGTGTGTGGGATTTATCCTCCACAGTATTTTTTTTAATACAGGTGGTTGTTTGAGGTCAGACTTTTAAAAAGGATTTACCCTTTTTTGGTGTTACCGCTCTGTTACCACTTCTGTTTTTAAAATGGCGAATCCACCACAACTGGTTCAAACTGCAGACCCGCTGTTAATGCACATTTAACATTTCACACCCTCGCTAATGTGGGCTGTGATTTATTTTTTGTGGTGAAAGCACACGGTGCTTACAGCATGGAAGTTTTTTGTTCTTAGTTCATTTTTCCGGCTGTGGATGCGAATACATATAATTTTCATGAATACACTAATATTGCACCACCTAATGCAAATAGAACCTATGCACTCTTAGAAATACCACTTACACATTAGGAGCATACTAATTGGTTCAGAGGCGCCCTAGAACATGTACTTGCCCCGGTACGCATGGGACCCTTTAGTAATGAAGGGGCCACTTAGTCAGCCTTAACTGGTTATACACCTTATCCTGATTTACATCACTTGACTGCTTCTAAACTTCAACAGTTATATACCATCCTTGTTTGACTCTATCGACGCCTGGCTCAATTGTTTTGAGCACTTTGATGGTTGCTCCTGTGCGAGTGGCAGCAGCGGGTGTACCACAGTTGCCTGCTGCTCCAATTATTAGTCCTGTGATTATCAATGTGATTATGGGTAAAGTACTCACAGTACAATTCCCTTTAGGATTGCCAACAAAATAGACCAAACTGACGCTGTGTTTCCCCTTATGGGACCACAGGACAAACATAGCAAATTGACTGCGTTTACCACATGGGATGGTACCTTAGATAGCGGACTGTAACACATGGGGTACAACACATGGGGTACATACAGTCGTATAATTATTGCCAGTATTGTAATCCCATCTAATTGGCTTACGAGAAATGTTCCTGTTGTTTCTAGGATGATTCTCTCCAACATCAGAGGTGAAGGTGCATCTCTGGCTATACGTAAGAGGCTCACCGTGGTCACTGCTCAGACCAGGACAAGAGCTGCTGACCATTATAGCTGAAGTTTATACTTCACTTGGTTGCAATAATATAGGACCAAACCACAAATTGGCAAACCTGGTACAAGCAAGGACACTGCCAAACAAAACCCGGAGTTTGGTAAAAAACAAGGGGACAAATCTAATTCTAAAGGAAAGACTAAATCTCGAGGTGGTTCTCCTCCACCGGAGACCTCTGAGAGAAAACATAATTTACGTGATCGCTCACAACTTAAGCCTCCTGAGAGATATCAGCTATCTGATACTTATCCTTCTCCTTCCTTCTAGGACTCATCTGACAGGCAACACGAGTGAGGAGGGGGTTCTGAACGCACACAAGAATAGTACGTGAAACCGTGAAAGGACTCACAATGCTTGTCTAATTTGAAGATCAAGCAGGAGGAAACACCTCCTCAGTTCAAACCCCAACTTCAAAAGAAAACGGTTGCAGCTGTAATACGCAAACATGCCCCAAATCCTGAAAACCCTTCTCCTGAACTGGAAATGGGCAATGGCTCTCCTTAACACTGTACTATGCAGGAGTTTCTGGTAATGAAAGCAACTGATCAATATGCAACAGGCACATGCCCCTCCAGATCATCTCTATGATTTAGACATCCAAATTGAGGGTGAAACACCATGCACTATGCGTGTAATTTGTTTGGGACAATTTAATATTATCCCATGAGATTCTCTTAGCAGAGGTCGATTGAACCTCAGAGTTTCTCTGCTTTTCCCTGCAGGGTGACGTAGTAATCCTTCCTTTTTTCTCTGCCCTTGTTGCTGAGAAACCAAACAAGCTTATGCAGCAAAATGGGCTCTTGCTCAAGCCCCAGCATTATGCTGCAATCATGTAGGCTGGTATAAGGACTCCCCTTATCACATATTAATAATTTTGTCTGCAAAAAATACAAGACAACCTTGGACATTTCCAACGTTTTTTTGGTCAAAATCTAGCGCCTGAGATTAGAGACTTAACTGCCTTCTCCGCGCCTGGCTTCCAGTGTAGCTATTCACGACTGGCCATCGGGGTTAAAAACAGTCCAGACTGTTTGCTGTCCCTGTAGTGTCAATTCTTCACAATATTGGCCGAGATGCATTGTCTTGTGTAGATAGCTACCTAATGGACGATGAGTTTGACACACACTTAGCCAGAGGGGAATCCATAATTTGCGTTTTTCTGCCATTGGCTACAAATGTATTTTTAAGAAATCTCACATTGCCTTTTTCAGGGTCATATTCTTGGGATCTGAATTCACAAGCAAAGGCAAAAACATTGCATCTCACTTCTTGGAGAAGTGTGGACTGCTACAACCACCTAGTACTCTTTGGAAGAGTCAATCACTTTTAGGATTCCTTAATTTTGGCAGAACATACATTCCTGACTATGATCAATGCATAAAGCCTTTGTATGAATTAACACATCTGGATTTTTCCAGTTCACATTGCACATCTAACCACACTGACATACTCAGATCACTATAATCTGACTTACCTGCTACACGACATTTACATACATATGTCAACACTAAAAACCTTGTCATCTGCATAATTGCGGGTCCCATTGGGTTTACTTTCATTTCCTTCAATGAGGGTGAAACCGTGCCGACCGCATATAAATCACATTTATATTCCAATGCAGAAATGCGTTTTGCATCCACTGAGAAAATACGACTGCGGTGTCGCTTGGCCATCCTAAAAGAACAGCCTCTTGCATAAGGAAAACGCATAATTGTTGTTACACCAATGCCAGCCTTAGAGGCTGTTACAAAAGCTAGCGTTCCAAATGCTAAAGCCCTGCATCAAAGGTGGATTCAGTGGGTAACATCCTTAACAGCCATGGATGTAGACTTTATCTTTGACCAGTCTTTAGAGACACAAGAATTTCTGCAATATGAGCATGTTTACATATGGTAATGGAAATGGTTGCATACCTTGGCGATACCTTAATTTGAGTCACCTATTTCTGTCAATTAATCAGACCCATAAACAATGACTCATGGCTCAAAAAGATGCTTCCTACACAATGTTACATATCGAGAAGTTAGACAAGCTACACTTTACCATTGCACAAACATTATCTGCAATTTGGCTAATTCATGAAGTAATATCGCTCCTCATTTCAAAATTCCAATTCAATTCTTGCTTGAAAAATTTCCCTTTGGGTAGATATAAGGCTCCGGGAGGGAGCTCTACCCATGAGATATGGTCACTCCCCTTTGAATATCATTGTGAATGGCTGGGTTAGGAAGTGTTCCATGCTGGAAAGGAGTGTGACTCTTCTGTTGGCCACTAACTTGTGTGCAAATATTTTACCATTCACAGCTCCTGTAATGTGCTGGTTCCAAATATGGCCTGTTTTTTAAAGGAATTCAATTTCCCACAGTTTCACCCACTCTCATTACTCTTTCCAATGGCAGTTACTTAGTTTTAAATTCTCAGGACTGTTGAGGAATGAAAGCTGGGATCCCCCATATTGTTTAGTTTCCTAACTAGTGAAGTGTTATAATAATGTCCTTTTCCCTTCCACACATGCAGTTCTTGATAGTTTGTGATGGCCTTCCATTCCAACTTTAAAGGCAGATTTCAATAAGCTAAGCAGATTCAAAGCCTTATCATTTCAAAAGGAGTTAGCGTTATCTTCAGCTAGAGAAACCTTTGAACATCAAGTTGCAAAGACGTCCAGTGAAATACAGACACTGTCATCTACAAACGTCCCATTAAATTTTGGTGAATTAGTCAAACGTATCTTTAATGCTTCCAATAGTGCCGGCATAACACATTTCTTTAAAATCATAGGCACTGGCTTGGTCAGTACCTTCCAGCATATTTTTGGAATTATACAGGCTTTTATTCATTCATTATTTTCCAATATTTTCAGAGGCATTTCCTTGGTGCTATATTTGTTACTCTGCCATGTATATGCCTGCCCAAAGGCTGTTAATGTTGGACCTGCCAACAATCCAGCAGTGCCGTAAGCCCATGATCAAGCGGCTCAGAGCCCCGTTACTCCAGGAACAAGGCTTTGACTGGTCACTGTCATTCCGACCAGCCTGGTTTACCTGTGTTCAGCCCGTGTTCCGCTGCCTGTGGTGTACCATTGAAAGGGTACTGGATATCTGCCTTGCTCTGCAACCTCCTGTTCCTACGGACATAAATCGGTTGATGAGTCCAGTAAAGACTCATTTTTTAAGTTGTCCAATGAACTTGCGCTTGCTTCAAGATGTTTGGTATGAGTTTCTTCACACCAGGGAGACAGGTGCATTGGCACCAGGATTACTCACCTCAGACTTACATAATATGGAGGCAGCACAACCAGCCATTTCCTCAGCATCGGCTGATATTAAGGGTCATATCTGTTCTCTTGAGCTACTGAAAGGGACTGTTCAGCAATCGTCTGTGGAGATGGGAGTCTGTCCTGGATTCAATAACCAATGAATTGGTGGAAGAGATCTTGGGTGCCTCCAACCCCAACTAATTTAGCCTGTTTTTCTAAATTCTCACCGACCCTTTTGTAAATAGTTTTTATATTATGCTTTTATTATTGAGTTTGCGTGGCTTATAAATGTATTTTTTTATTTCATTTGTGTATTAGATTGCTGTCCCATCCATGGGTGGCATGGCATGGGGGCCTGTGCATGGTTATAATTATGCTTCATTTCTTATCACTCTAGAAATCACGATGTCTTTGCCTTGCCATGTTGTACTTTCATGCCATTGTTTTGAAACACACTGTAATTTTACTTGCTGTGCAGCCACTTTCCTAGAATTCTGCCTGTACATTCTCCGACTGCTCAGTAGACACAACACGTGCAAGGTGTTGTTTTCTGTCTATCCAGCAATCTTTCTCAGGCTTCTATAGACATAACACAGTAGATTTTCACTGTATCAAGCTGATGTTACAAATTAGGTCCTGTAGTGTTTATTTTTAGAAAGGAAGATTCTAGCCGAGCCAACACATCAGGGGAACAGAGGCCCACAGGGTCATGCAGCCTGTGTAAACTGGGTTTACACTTCCTTATGAGGCCCACATGATTAAGCCAACAGAGGTACGGGATCCTCCACTCCAAGAGATCATAAATAATAATAATAATAACAAGCCTTCCTGCGCATACAATTACAGGGTAGGCTCAGGCCAGTAGATTTGCATTATGGGGGCACTATTTGTGTTATACAGTTTTCTAACTGCTATTTTGATTTTTATAATTGCCAGTATTATAATTGCATTTAATTGGCTTCATAATAGACTATGTTAGTTGCAATAAATACATTGTGTACTTCTATTGAGTCTTTCTTTTACTGTTGCTATGGATATGTATGACTGAGATAATGTATGAAAAGGACTGACCTGTTTCCACTTATCCCTGAGAAAGGGGGCTAGAGAGTCATGTCTTTAGGGATGCCACAATTACTTGTCACTCTGTAAGGTTAGGAGGGCAGATAAGGCACTATGAGCTAGTCAGATAGTTTGGTATGACAGTAGTGATTTGGCAGAAATGGCGCACCCTGCATTCTGAAGTTCTGTTGTCCCAAGGCACAGTTCTGCAAAAGCAGACTCCATGTGACAATCCTATGGTAGTTTTAAACACACATGAAGTTTGAACCACCCTTCCTCAGATTGGGGGTGTTGGTGCGCAAGGAGGTGCGGGGAGTGATACTGGATCCATTTCTGGCGGCTAGAGGCCCAAGACAGTGCTGTCCTCTATAGCCATTATTGCTCGCCCTAGTGATGGACCCTTGGCATGTATGCTGCGGGACTGGGTGCCACAGTGAGGTCTTGTGGTACTGGGACACACTCAGATCATATCCCTATATATGGATGACACAATGATTTGAGGGCAGATCATACTGTGCTGCCCAGGGTTATGACAGTGTTGAATGCCTTTGTGGCTATGTTGGGGCTTCATATTAACTGGGATAAATTCTACTTGTTTCCTCTGAAGTACATTTCTGATCAAAGAGATGAGCTGCTGTTCACGGAGATGACTTGGTGGTTTGACTCCCCCATCAAATATTTACGCAACGTAGGCCCTTATGGAGGGGAACTCGGGGAAGGCAATGACCTCCATCTGCTGCGCGCTTCCCTTTTGGACCAGAGGCTGCCTCTGTTGGCAATGGGTAGGATTGCCATCTCAAAAATGTTACTACCCAAGTTGTTATATTTCTATACGACCTTCCCATTTATTACATGAAGGCATTTTTTTTTAAGGATCTACGAGGCGTTTTGATGAGCTTGATATGGACAGATGGTAGGAGACAGGTGGTTCTTAATAAATTATTTGCCCTTGTGGAGAAGAGGGGTCTTAGTGCCCCTGATTACGAACTATATTATGCTCGGGCTCACTTGAAGTGGCCAGTGTTATTGTCAGCTAGTGTGCCACTGCTCAAATGTGCAGGAAGCCTAGATGAACTAGTGGGACAACCCCTATTGGACCAGAACCGTGTATAATTGCGCACAGCTCTATATGTGTGGAGACAGTATGCCTGCGACTGCAAGTGGAGCATGACCTACACGCCCAGTCTACCGATTTGACCCATACCGGAATATGCAGATTTGAAGGCAGCGTATTGCGTTTAAGAGTGGGAAGATGCGGGGATTAAGTCATGGGCGGATGTGGTGTCCGAGGAGGGATTCTGTTCCTTTGATACTTTAGCATTAGACCACATGCTGGAACCGGAGCAGGTCTTGCTAGATTCGTCCCTTAAAAGTGTGATGCGGAGGACATGGGGGTCTGACCGGGAGCAACCTGCTATAGGGGTGCCATTAGAGACAGCTCTGGCAAATGGAATTCTACCAACGCCATCATACGCCTATATTCCACGCTACAGCAACGCACCACTACGGAGAATGCAAAGCTACGTTTTTGATGGAAACTCACACTTGGAACTGACAGCTCGGACAAACTATAGGACCGGTGCTTCCAGTCAGTTAGGCAGGGGATGGGCAACGTGAGGTTTCACCTCATTCACTTCCAATCTCTCCAGCATGCATAACTCACCCCACAGAACATTGGTAGAATGCTCCTGGGTGTGACTAGCACTTTCCCTCGGTGTGGGGTGGAAGATGCAGATTTTCCTCACATGGTGTGGTCGTGTGTGGTGATATGTCCCTTCTGGGTTCAAGTTACACAAACTGTGTTGGAGGTGATGGTCAGTTTGCTCCAGCTGGATCCTGTTTGGTGTTTACTCGATATATGGTATATCACTAAAAGAAATGAAGGGTTTGTTGCAATTCCAAAATATAGCTTTGATTTTGGCTAAATGTTGCATTACTATGGCCTGGAAACAGCCCACAGCATCTCCACTGAGGCGTTGGCTTACCAACATGTATAGATGAGCCTGGCTGAGCTGGCGGGCCATATAAAACTACACACGAGAGCAGACGGTTTAGACCCTCTGGAATGTTGGGACACTTATTGAGAGAAATTTGAAGCAAATGATCGCCATCTTTGAGGATACTGTCGCTGACCCTGACACAGATGTAGGGGACCCTAACCCAATTACAATGTTACCAGTGCGGAATTTAATAAAATATCTACTTGCCCATGGGACAGGCAGCTACCTTCATAGATCTACCTGTCCTGTGACAAAATCCACTTGTCCCTTTGGTGCCATGTAGTGCAGCAACAAATAATGGCATCAATCTAATTATATGTGAGCTCTGATAATAGCCTCTCTGATTATGTCAGGCACATAGTATAGAAGGATTTGAATATTAGCAATTCCCTTATTTTGCCTCCTTTCTCCAGATTTACATGCTGGGGTTGGAGGTAGCGGTAAGCAATAGTTCCTGGGTTGGAATGGCCTTTTGAGTCTGTGCAAACCTACTAACTTGCATGTTTTAGGGGTTTTCACCAGCTCTTTTGTCTTTTCCCATACTGAGAAACGTTGGAAATCTACTCTTAAGAATGGCAGAAGTAACATTTCTCTAGGGCTGGGAAAAATGCTGTTGGAAGAAATGTGAACTTGTAAATACTCAACAGATTTTCACTGGGGCAAAACTACGCATTCATATTTGCTTGTGCTAAAATGCAGTTCACAAATATTTTCTAGGAGTACAATTTCCTAGCATACGTTAGGAAATTCATTCGAATTTGTTAAAGCCGCAAATCTGCATTAATGCAAGGACATATATCATGGGTGCACATTTGTGACTGTCTTTAACAATTGAGTTTCTAATTAATTAAGTCTGGCGTTAAGCAAGACCTTTTGTTTTTATTAAAATGCTATTTTCCTCTATCTACTGGCTTGGTTCTCAGCGACTGACAGCATTCTGCTTTTTTACAAGGAGCATATCAGCACACAAGTAGTTTTGTTCAGTGCCAGGAACAACCATGGCAATGTGGGCTTTTTGAGACTAAATACTATTGGTTATCTAAGAAGAATGCATTGGCAAACAGCACCACGCTTACCTGATAAGCCCCAGGTAGAGAAAGGTGCAAAGTGCAGGCCCGGTGAGAAGCCAGAAAATAAAAAATACTCCCCACTTTGAACCAAACCTCTTATGCCACCAAACAAGCCAAGAAAGGCTTTGCAACCCTCCCCAGAAGAGCCCTCTTGTCTCTTCCATCCAAGCATCTATCCATTTATCCTTTCATTCACCCACGGATATCTACCATTTCGCCTTTCTATGGTCATCCATTAATTCTTTCATCCATCAGCCTTTCACCATTCTGTTCGTCCATTCATCTGTCCGCCCATCAATATCCAAACCTACCCATCCATCTCGAAACGTATCCATCCATCAATCTCAGCCATCCATCCAATCACCCATCCATCCATCCACCCTCCCTTTCCCTCATCCATCCATCCTTTCACTTATCTATCCACCCATCAATCCATTTACCCGTTCACTCATCCATCCTTTCACTCACTAATCTATCCACCCTGTAACCCATCCATCCATTCACCATTTTCTTCATTATTAATCCATCCATCGCCCATCCACCATCCCTTTGACTCATCAAATCCTTGCACCTATCCTTTCACTCACTTATCCATCCACTCTTACATTCCCACATCCATTCTTTCACCTACTCACCCACCCACCCTTTCACATTAATTATGAGCCTTTGTCTGTCGAGCTGTAGACAGAAGAGGCCCATCAAGAGATCTACCCCCACTGTAGCTGCTAAAGCAGGTGGGGTTCAAGACACTGCTGTCCAACCCTATCCTCCCGTCTCCAAACCTACCCGTCACAATCACTCATCCCTCGATCCTTTATCTCATTCATCCATTCTCTCTCGCCATCCATCAATCCATCCTTTCGTTTAATCCATCCTCCTTTCCCTCCCACATAGCCATTCACCCTTTCCACCCACTGATCCATCTATTCATGTGTCCATCCACTCATTTACGCTTACACTCAGCCATCAATCCACCTTTTCATTCAGCCATCCATCCTTTCACTCGTCCATCCACTTTCAACCCATCCATTCATCCATCCATTCTTCCTTGCACTCATCTATCCACCCTTTTACTCATCCATCCATCTATCCATCCACCCTTTCACTCAATCACCGACCCTTTCATGTTAAGTAAGAGCCTTTCTCTGTGGACCTACAGATAGAAGAGGTCCATCAAGAACTCCACAGCTGCTGTGGCTGCTACAGCGGCGTGTTAACGACGCCCCTGGTGCAGGCACAACGTGAGACATGGGAGGCCCAGAGCAAGGACAGAAATGGGGGTGGACCTTAGGCCTGCATGAAATCCCCATGGGGAAAGTAAGGACCTTTAACATAAATCCTGGATGAGAATAGATATGCGAGGCCAAGAGGAGAGGGGTCAGGGCTATAAGATAGAGCACAAGGGGAGGTATGTGGGTGGGTATCGGGTGAGACATAAGGTGTACAGGAAAGGCAAACTGCAAAGGAGGGGCACGAGCACCATGAGAAGGGTAAGCAAGGTGCTTTCCTGAGGGCCGCATGGAAGAGGGTGAGTAGGGATCTTGAGGCCAATGAGGCCCAAAAGTGAAGCACAGAAATAAAGGCCAGGATCAAAGGGTTAAAGTCAGAGCAGGAGCTAAGAGGCAGATAGCCATCCTCTTACATACCAGTTCTGTGGGTGTGCTGGAGCTGCAGAAGGTCAATGTTCACCTCCTGCTCGAAGTACATGAAAGGACCAGTGGAGGTCCTGGAAACCAAATGAGAGCCTCGGGGAGAAAGCAAAAAGCCTCTTACACGACAGTGCTGTGGATGTTCTAATTGGAGCTGCAAATTCCAGCTCCGCTCCATCATCCTGTTCTTCTGCTCTGGGGAAATTAAAGTGCAGGTCCCAGCTTTTGCATTGACCCTTTCACTGCCAATAAACTGCTCAGTTACTTATTACCTGGCTCTGACCAACAAGGCTGAATAGCTGTGTATCAGATTACGGTAAGTCTTTTTCTACTTGTCCTTCGGACAAAATAGAAATTAAAACCTCTTGCCCTTGTAAGAAATCTAGATGTCTTGGGCATCGAGAGATACGAATTCCCCACCCCTGATTACTGACATACTAGACAGATCGAAGGATTGAGTGAACATGTGCAATGGCTAGCCAAGGAGAAAAAATGTTTGGGGGGGGGGGGGGGGTCGCTGACTATGAGATAGCCCAGCCACTGATGAGAGATACATGGGGCACAGGAGAGACCCAGATTGTTGGGGTAGGTTGAGCTAGGTCACACGTTCGCACACGTGTGTTTCAGGAGGGATGGGCTTGATTTTGTATTTTTCTATTTTGTATTGTTCACATTGCGTTGTAAATGCACTTGAAACAACTGTCTGGTTTTTGGTACAGAGAAGTCCTACCTGTTTGTTGTCAGCAAGTGCTATATATTATCCTTGTCGGTTACTTTGGTCCTCCCGTGATACAGCGTTTTTGAAGGCATTCTGAGCAAATACGATTGAAATGTATCTGACTTCCTTCCTCTGATGTGGAGTGTTGTAAATGTATGCCAGACGCAGCTGTTACCCAAGCCAATGAAGCAAAAATGCAATAAAGATATATATATATTTTAAACTACTGCAGTTTAAAAAGTCAAAGACCGGTAAAGAACAGGCAGCTAAGAGCACAAAATCTAAAAAGTTAGTTTTCAGCTCATGTCTCTGCAGCCAAAACTGAGCTGCAATTAGCATACGCCTCTCAGCTGAGTCCGCTGTATTTGACTAATCATTAAAATTGCTCTTCTTGTTCATTAAGTCAGGGAAAAGCAGTGATATTTACATAATAGTCTCAGTCCTTCCCTTTCACTTAACTTTCTACTTTGATTAAGAAAGAAACTTGGATATTTATTATGTAATTATCATGTGGTACTTGTATTCATTGAACGTTTTGTACCTTCTTAGGTCATGAAATAAATTAGCACTGCCTTTTGGTGGTAAAAGAGAGAGAAAGGAGATAGTCATCCAGTGGCTAAATTACACAATGATTAGCCAAGATACTGGGGTTTAAGTTCCAGATACGCAACTTGATCAAATTGTGTTATTCAACACAAATCTAAATACTGAAGGAAAAGGTGGCACAGATCTTAAGGTACAATTAATTTAATTTAATATTTAAATGGACCTCTTTATTGCTTAAATACTTTCCTCTCAGGAAACTGAGAACATAATTTAAAAAGAAAAAGGAAATTTAGAAATTAAAAACTACAACTAAAAAATAAACACTAAACCAACTCTTGTGGCGAAGCAACAAACTCATGAGCAAAAAATTACTTGGAATGCTCACCGGAAAAGCTAAAACTAAAATCACCCTGAGAGCTCTCATGCGCCCCCGCGACCTTCAAGACAACATTAAAGAAAGTAATGGTTGTACAAGCTTTGCAAAAGGACAAGGTAACATTTTCTAAACGTTGCAACGCCTAGATGCAAATAAAAAAACTACAAAACCCTTTCACAGCAACCTTACTTCAAGGCATATTTTTCCACCTGCCTAAAACAAAAATTCATGAGCTATATGTCTAGGGATCTCCCTTCACTTGACCACATGCTGGTATGACTAAAATAGACAGAACATGGCCTGTATGCTATGTGGGCTAATAAGAGACGACCCAATGCATCTAGAGGATATTTACAAGCCCCTAGCGCCACTGGAGCGTCACTTTTTTTGAAGCTCAGGTGCACAGTGTGCAGGCTCGTATTTACAAGGCCACGCAAAGCCAACATGCATGACTTTTCATGGCCTTGTAAATATGGCCCCCTTTCATGCATTACTCTGTGTGAAAGGGACATTCCTTGGGTGTTGCTGTGGGTGTTCCCATGCAACACCCATGGAATCTGACGCATTCCCAAATTTACAAATCTGGGGATGCATCAGATTCCTATGCCACACCAGGGGTGGCATAAAAGTGGTGCAACAAGGAGATATAACTTTATTTCTCCTCGTTTTTTAGGGTTGAGCCTGCGTCCAAGCGCTTGTGCATGCGTTTCGCATGCGAGACGCTTTAGGAGTTAGAAAAGGGCTCGGAGCCCCGTCCACATCAAGTCAGTGTCTTTCATTGGTTCGTGGGCTTGCCTGTTAAAATCTGCTTGCTTTCATTAGTGGAAGGCACGCATATGTCATGTCTTTTCCGGTGGTTAACCCTCCTCGAGCGCAGCAACCAAGTACTGAAAACATGCAATGCTTGCTGTTTCCTGTCAAGTTTGTGGACTACTTTTTATCTTTTGTTCGCAGCGCGATCTCGCTTGACAGAAGTCGAGCGCTTTGCATAACATCGACCCTGTTACATAGTTAATTGCACTTTTGCCGGTTACGCAGATAATTGCACTTTTGACTATATGTTTCACTACGAGTGAACTGAAGCAGTGCGATCATGCTCTTTTTTTCCATTCAATGTGGCAGGAAAAATCCAGTTGGGACTTTACAACTGCTAATAGCAGTAACTGGGAAAAATGCGAGACCCTATTGCATTGCAAATGCTTGTTCCTCTTAATATGTGTGCTGCATTCTGTGGCACACATAGAAGGAGGAAAATGCCATTAATGATTGTTTATGTGGGGGAAGGTGTCCCTTCCGGCACATAAACAATCATCCCTTCAACGCAGGCACCCTTGCAGTATTGTGAAAGGGTGCCTGCGTTGACGCTAGGCTTCTAATTGTGCACCAGCGCTGAGGAAAGTACAGGGATGAGTCGTATTGCTGTAAATACAAAGCAACCCTGCACTTCCCTAATGGCGCAGCTTGGTGCTGCAGGATGGCACGAGGTGCCAGGCTTCGTCATTTTTTTTGTAAATATGCCCTCCTAGTTTGTACTTGTAAAGATCTAATGAGGCCCTGGAGGGACGTTCTGCACCTGGCCTTTATAGAGAGGAATATCCGTTGTGCAGTAGCACTATGTTAGTCTGCTTTGATCCGAAGGTCATTTCATCTCATTAAGTTTCTGTCTACTGCCGAAGTAAAAAAAAAGCAATCATAAGCAATCTTAGGTGGGAGTCACGGTCAAAACTATACAAGCACCATGCTAGCATTATTGTAATCAACTAAGCACAATAGAGAATTTGCATGGTTTGCCTGCTCTGCACAACATGAAGATGTAAAAACTACCACATGCTAATATGAAGGCATCCATTACCACTATGGCGGGCTGGGTTTAATACGTTTTCCACAAGACTAAAAATTTAAACCAATGCTCCAGCCATTTAGAACTTTGCTGCAGCCCTAGGGAAAATGTTATCAGCTTCTATAAGAAAATACATCTCATTTTCAGTCATACTAAGTACACCTCATGCCTCAAACACAGGCTGAGTGAGTCCAACAGCTGGTACCTCCTCAGAGCCGTAAAAGCATTTCTATGCCAAGGCTTGTGCTTTCCTGCCATCTTTGGGGTGGAGATGAAAGGGAAACAGCCCATAAAGTCTATTCGTTTGTAAAAACCCAACAAAAATACTCCTGTTGTTGCGCTTTTGAAGGCAAGCTTAGAGAGGTGGACAGCAACACTCAGAGCGCAGGGGGCAAGTTTTTTAGGTGGGAACCAGCACAAGAGTGTGATAACAAGAAAACACATGCACTGTCATGGAGTGCCGAGTGAAAAAGAAACTAAGTACTTGCCTGAATGTAAACGGTGGAAATATACCCATCATCCAACCAAAAGGCAGGCAAAGAAGCTATGGTGTGTGGGAAGGACAAACTGAACCTTAGGAAGGAAAGCCATTGAATAAGAAACAATTAAATGAAAGTGCCAAGAAATTCAATCTCTGGTAAGCAGTAGGCTTCACAAAGTCCACTGTTAAGTTTTCGATATGGTCTACCAAGATCTTCAACATGCCGCTAAAAGCTGTCTGCAGGTGACACCTATAAACTCTGTCTGTTATGATTTAACAAACAATACTGCTGCTCCACATATCACAACAATTATGGCCTTATAAATAGTACACCTGACAAAGTGACATCCCTCGAAAGACAGTGTAGTCTGGGCACCAAGTGTTAGGTAATGTTTTTGTATTAAAACTATTACTAATTAAAGAGGTCAATGCAGTGATATTATCTAATGTACTAGTTAAGCACAATCCTTCCACAAATAACGTTTTTCTTTTCATTTGAAAGAGAATTTATCGTATTTTGATACGAAGTTTGTTATACCATGTACATGCCCAATCGTTTCATGGCTTAGCTCCTAAGTAGGCTGTTAGAGGCAAGCAAGACACCCATGACTCGGTACTCCCTACGAATTTTCGGGCTTGCCTAGCTCTGAGTGGCATAGAAAACAAACTGCTCGTCTGACAACTCGAATCTTCACACGTGTGTGTGACAGCAACTGGAGAAGCCCGGAAACGGACGGGTAACTTACAAGAAAGCAGCAGCATGGAGAAGAAGCAACGCCGGTAGCAGATAAAGACTGCCAACTGGGAATTGTAGTTGAGTGCCTCTTAGCGTACATTGGAGGCATGCACGACCAGGGGAAACAGAAGACGGACTCGGGCTGCAGCAGCACTACAACTAAATTCTCCGATGTAACCGTGGCCGCCATGGTGGAAATGGGATATTTGTGCCGTTGACATAAAAACCGAAAAAACTTTGGTAAAAATGAAGAATATCTTCAATAAAAGTATACAAATAATGATGAAGGTGTATTATTAGTATATACTACTTAGAATTATTAATATCGTATGTGCTCTAGGACAAACATTTTGACAGGTTTATGAACGTGGTTTAACACTTCAGCAGATTCACACTATACTTTAGTTTACTGTTATCAAAGTTCAAGTAACAGCTTTTGTATGTCTCATACCGCAAAACGGACAGAGAACCTACCTGGTGCGCACTTGTATGCCGTTCTTTCTGCGTGTCCAAACGTGATCTTACTTTAGACAGGGGTAGCGTCTATCAATAAAGGAATGTTTACTGTGCACTGCGACAAAGCTGAATCACGTGATAAGCACGCTAAGTTCTCTTGGCCCTGCATGATCTCTTTGGCGATTTCCAAACCAATTTACGCAACAACGATGAGATCAACGAACCGGAAGCGACTCAACTGTCAAAGGAACAACGTTGGTAAGGTCTGATTGACTACCTTGTAGGTCAAAGGGACTGCAGGAAAGAAATGCTGTCGCCCAACGGTGCCCTGAAAAGTGGCACGTTCTGTACTTTATTGCCGTTGCAGTGTCTCAGCTGGCGGCTCCTCCGGTCTCCCTTTTGCCTGTCTGATGCGAACGCTTAACTTAGTGGGGCATAGTGTGGGCTAAATGCCGGCAGTCACACCACAAGAAAGCTCAAGTGCCGGACAAATGTCCTGTAGGATACCGGTCATAAACCCACGTGTAAACAATGAATTAGTAATAAAGAAATAACACCCCTGACCGTAGTGTCCACCTACCCTTTAGTACACGTCTTTTATTTATAGTAGTCTACCAGTAGCTTTCTCTATGTGACCAACCTAAGACTGGGCACGCAGTTTTACATCACGACTTCTATCCAGCTATTGATTTATAGCTTGCTTTAAAGCATGCTAGTTTTATGTTTGTGCGGTTGGGAGTTGAGCTTGTAGAGTTCTCTGTTATCAGACGGGGGACTTAGGAATTAATAGTTGCAGCAGGTGCAATACAGAATGTCAACAGGGAGGTTTTGTTTTTGTTTGCAAAGGAAAGATGCTGAGAGTTGTGATCCATTGAGCGGGATCTTTATGGGAGAACGGCCGTCCGCAAAGTCGGACAGGTGAAAAGCGTAGTATGGTCCTGAGAGCCGCAGTACATGAATCCAGTGCAAAGGTAGACTGGGCCAGAGACCTGGAATGACCTGGTAAAAAGTAGGTTTCCTGCACTGGTATAGGCAAATCTAACAAGAAACGGAAGAAAATTGAATATTTTGGTGCCTTATAAAACATTGCCCCTGGATTGCAGGCTGAAGCCAAAACTGCTGACACTGGAGCTGATGCTGCTTCTTACCAGACTCCTTGACACTCGTATTTCACCCTGCTGGCAGAGGCGAGACAAGGCTGGGCAAAGTAGTATTTCGCTTCACCACATGCAGAAGCATTTCAACTTGGTTAGGGGCAGATTCAATGAACCCGGAGGGACGAGTAAGGTCACTTGAGAAAGGTGTTCATAGAGAGGATTCACATACTCGCTTGAGATCTTTACGCTGTTCAGGATTGATTCGAGGATCAAGAGGGCAGAGTACGGAAGATAAATATATGCCTTTATATGGGTCCCTGAAAGCCTCATGGAGCCCTTTGTGGGTAAGCTAGTCAGAGACTTGCTCACAACGCTCCCCTCTCTTTGAATTGAAATCGCTCACAGAGATCTTGCACCCAAGCCTAAACAGCATCCCTGTAACAAAAATTGTTTCCAATAAATGGTTTTCAGCAACGTGAAGGAGAGAATAAAGAAGACAAACGGTAAATAGTGTAGGTACAGGCTGGGATTACGTTCCCCCACCCGCCAAAAAAAGTAACGTAACGGGGAGCCGTGGCCAACACGGCCAATAGGTCAAAGGAGCCGGGGATCAAAAAAGTTTGGGAACCACTGCCATAAAGTAACGGAGCACCCTAGGAACCATGTCACAAAGTCAAACAAGAATATCTTAATGTACTTTAATCAAGTATAATGGCTACATGAGAAAAATACAATCATGCAATTCAGTAGGAAAGCATAATTTTACTTGAAACCCTAAATACATTTAGTATGATTCTTGAGGTGAGTAATGGTTTATAATCATGATACAAATGAAGATTGTAGTTTTTTAGCCATGTTCCTGATCGAGTTGAGGAATCAGCCGACACGTGTTTCGTCCCACAGACCAGGACTTTTTCAGGGCTGAGAGTGTCTGAATTCCACCACCGGTAGGCAGGATTGTTCTTTCTCGCCACTCCCTTTTGCCCTGCTTATTGAGCATACCTAGTGTGTAAATTTCATGCCCATAGAGGAATCATTGTACCTCTGCACAGACATATTATAAGTCCATAGACAGATGAGATACTGGTCCATATTAAAAAATCCTCATTATAACCTATCCCCAATCATGTCGGAGTTAATTGAGTCCGAAGCTTTGCAGGGCTGAGCATTAATTAAAGCTTTTTGGAACTCGTGCCTCTAGGAGATGCTATTGCTTTGAATGGTGACTGAACACCATTCAATATCTGGGAGTTGAGAGTTCTTTATATTCCATTTTTCTTTTAGTTACCACATACTGAAAAAAGAGCTTGTATTAGGGTAGAATGTGATGCGGCTATCCACAGTCCGCTTGATATGTGCTTACTTAGTAAATTCAAAACCTCTGGATGCAATATTCGACACAAATAGACACCATTAACTTCTTGGTATTGGCTACAGCAATTCCTGGGAGACAACTCAATTTTCTCTCCTTCTTTTCAACCTGCTCATGTGCAGGGCTTGGAAGTGACATTTGAAGGCAGATTCATTAAGTAGTTTGAGGCTCTTGTAATAAAGATACTAGGTCATCTTTATGTTGATGGCACCTTTAGACCAATAGTGATTGAATTGAAAGATCCAGTCTCCTCTCTAGCTTTCTTTTACTGTTTTAGGCTACATACTGTTATATAGGTGAGGTTTTCTGAGTTCCTTAAGATTTCTAGAACTTACAAACAGGTCCAAAATATCCTGAAAACACCACAATCCAAGCATTTGCTATCCTATATGTACTCTATTTTGGTCTGACGGTAGACAACTGCTGTCCAGGGCATCTCAAACTGTCTGAAAGATAGACTTGTGATATTCACTTATGGATGCTGAGTAGGTTAATTCATGCCAACAAACCGAGAGAACAACTCTCTTACTTAGAAACACAATTTACTACATTTTAAATTCCTCCATTCAGTCAATCAATCAATATTTGTAAAGTGCAGCTACTCACCCGTGAGGGTCTCAAGGCGCGGGGGGCCACATCCATTGTGCCTATCTCACACCAACATTGCCGCATAAGTTAGATCCTGTCACACTTGATAGTTGCTCTTGGTGCAGGCTTGCTACTGCTAAGGCTGGGTTCTTACACTTGGTGTGATCTTGTCTGCCAATTTTCAGCTTCTGGCAGATGGTAGTGAGAGCCTTGTTAAGATGATTTAGGATTCCTTACTTAGCATGTCTGAGGTTAGGCTGTTGAGCATTTTTGAAGTTTGATAGCTCTTTTTTTATACTGTGCAGCTAGTAAAGCCAATATGGGTCTCCATGCGGTGGCCTAGGGGCCCTGTATACTCTGTGTGAACACACAACATAATATGTAAACATTAATTAAAGGACTATTACTGTTCTGTATTGGTACTCTCTGCTAGGTCTAAAAATGTCTGGTCAGATTTCACTGTTCTTGTTTGATAACGACCAGTCCACGACCGACATTTAAATGTACAATGTTACTTTTTGTTAATTCTATTCCACTGTCACATTGTGTAAGTATGGAAAATTGCTTTGTGGACCCCCTCTGTGTTTTGGTAGATTGAATGCCAAAACTGTTGATTCAGCTTACTGTAATCTTGTGTTGTTTCATTGTGTTTCATAATATATATATATTCTTTTTTGCTCATGGTTGTTGCAATGTATTTTTCAGTCCAGAGGTACTGTGTATATTTCTTAAATTATCAGCAAAGTTTTAAAGAAGATAGATTTTTCTTCTCACCTCTCCCAGTGGTGAAATTTCAGTTCTCTTTTAGCTTCTCGACTTCCTGTAGTTTTATCACGCTTATACCAGGGACTCTTTCCTGTTAGAACAATGTTGTGCCTAATTATTACAGATTTTCTAGGATTCTCCCCTCATTAAGATATACAACAATCTCTTTTGCAGTATTCAGCTCTAATTGTTATTCTATTCTCGCTTCTGTATTTCTTGCCAGCATCTCACTTTTATGTAGTTATATTTTATGTGCTTCAGAATATCCCAAGATTAACTTGGTTATTTGCAAATGGTTAGCTAGCTCAAATTGATTGTTCTAAAATGCTTTTCATTATTTGTTTAATTGCACAGTACTCTGATACCATTGGTGAATCGTGCTATATAATAATGCAAACATAAATAAATACAAAAATTGAATAGATGCCTAAATTTTGAATGAGGATCAGATTGACTTCATCACAGTTGTAGAATGCAAACACATAAGTTCTGTTGAGAGCTAGTACTGGCAATATATATGTTAAACAGTGTGTGGGTGGAGTGATGATCCCTGCAGAACTCCACATTCCAAAGTCCTGTACTAGGAAAAGCACACAGTATGATATATTTTCAGGGCTCCACCAGAGAGAAATGGCACAGATTTCATGGAACCTCAAATGACAGAAATATCAGCCAGCCAACCTATTGTGCTCCGTACAGCCCTGAAGACATGGGACAGTCATCCCGCAAAACATTTATTGGCTGGCTATTTCTTTGATTTCAAGAACTAAGCTTAAACTCCTATTGAACAACTATGTCACTATGTTGATTGTAATGCTGAGATGTAGGTTGGGGCCAATAGATGCTTGAGAGGAACTGTTGGCTAGTGGTTTGTTCCCTGGAAACTGTTTTACCCTCCTTGCCACAATTCTCAGTTAGGTTGATATTGCCCATTCATTTGATCAAATAAATTTTACTGTTATCTTTTTCAATGAAAAATATAACAATTTATTTTAAAATGGATGCAGGATTTGCCTATAATTATATATTGCTTATAACCGTAGCTGGTCAATTTCAGATGTGTTTTGACTTTAATGTTTCAGTGAATGCTCATAATTCTGGATTGCATGCCCCTTTTAATGTAAGTGTAGTTATGGGCACAGTTAAGCTAATTCTTTATGTGATGAATGTTCTGCCTTTGGTTTGTGTTGGACCCAATACTGACATCTCTATCAATCATAATTTCCTCCCAACCTTACCTTTTCAAGGAATATCACAGTTTGATACATTTGCTGCTTTTGTAATGCTGAAGAGTGATATGGAGTGATCAACGTGTTATTGCTACATTGTGTAGACCCTCCCTCCTTTCTCAAAACCTGAACAATATTTAGTGCTCCCTTTCCCACTGGTGTGGGGGTATCTGTTAGCCTCAGCTTGTCTTTCAAGGACGTGGCGGCATTGCTTTAAACCTCACCTTACCAAGTTTAAGGGAGCTGTATTGTTTCACCCCACCACACTGCCCAAGTATGGACGTGTTGACTGCGCCTCCTCCTCCTTAGGTTTTTATTTGCCTTCACCTTGGCTAAGGACAGGGGTGGGGTCTACGTGAGGTTTTTCCACCCACTACCTTCCTCTGCATTTTTCAAGGACGGGAACAATGGCAGAAAGCTATTTGTATAATATCTTGTATTGCGCCCTTAGAAGGGGGGGTATTATTAATAAATGATGAATTGCTGGGGCAGAAGACAGCTGCCCTGGCACTAAGCTTTTTTTTTTTTTTTTTTGTGTGAAGCTTTTGTCACTTTCTGAACTCCAAGAGAGCCTGTGCAGTGTTCGCCAAACTAATAATGTCTTGTAGATCATCAGATATTTCCCAATGCATATTTGATTAAACCCTCCCTATTAAATCAGCACTAGAAAGAATACCTTACCTTCCACCTCAAAGGCGCAATACAGAAAATCCTCTTACACCTACTATAACACTTAGTATAAGCTAGTGTTTCCCAATGCACATTTGATTAAAAACTCCCTACTAAATCAGCACTAAAAAGAATACCTTCACTTCCACCTCAAAGGCGCAATGCTGAAAAGCTATTTGCACCTCATCTCGAAAGAGTCTCCACCACCCACCTAATCACCGGAACAAATGGGGAGCTTCAGCAATAAATGGAAATCAGAAGAGAAATGAAAACACCAGCATGATGGGCAGACTCAGCGGATGTTCTCTTCGATCTGTACCTTCTCAATATCAATAATTTCTGTTATTTGTGAAGGATTATCTGAGAAATGCAAATATTTTCATATGTGCAGCACTGGGGCATGTGCACAAGACAGTTGTGTTTTGCTTACTAGTTAAGAAACAGCTAGATAAAAATTTACCAATACTATGTGCCTGTGAAATTTAATGAACAATTGTTCATAAGTATTCGCTCGCGACAGAATTCATTTTTGGGGATTTCCATGTTAAGTGGAATAAAAGGTCACAGATTTTTGGACCCTGCACCATAAAAGTTTTCACCCCGAATTTACACCAAATTGACATGCTGAAAGATTATTATTTTTTTTTTTTTGATTTCACATGTAGTGAGGTGTTAATAACAGAAGCACACCTCTGTATTATATATAGTTGAATGTGTAAGAGAATCTCTCTCTGTGGTCTGGATTTGTGTTGTGATCTCTGCATGGACTCTAGCTTACTGAATAGGTCCAGCCATCCATGCTCTCTTCATGACATGATTTAAAAAAAATTCAAATTGCCATACCTGTCACTACAGTGAAGCAACTGATTTATATTGATAACACTTTGACCACTGGGCAGGATTCAGCCATATACTGCAAAAGGCGATAGGCCCTGATGGAGACGCTTGGGGATCAATTTGTTATTTCCTTTCTGACCTCCTACAGCAGCACAAGATCTATTTTTCCTCTTTCAGGCATAATCTAAAGTCCTATATTTTTTTAGTTCCACCAGCATTCTTCTGTGGGACAATTCCGTAAAAGCATCCTTAATCTAATTTTTTAGGAAAGACCAGGCAATCTCTTTGACCATATATGGATTTATAGAAGGCGTGATCTTTTTAAATTTAAGAGATCATGACAATAGACCAAAAAACAATAACAAAATAAGAACCCATACTATATATCGAATGATCTGAAATGCTTTGTAGTGTTTCAGATGTTTCCCTTGTCACTGTTTAATCCTCCCCCCTCATCCCTTTATCTTGCATCCTTTTAAATCTATTTGGAGCAATGAATATTGCCCAAGGGCATCAAAACCCCCTACCCCAGCAATGAACTGCAGCTCTTGTCATTTTGGAGACAGTTTAACAGGCAAGTGGAATCAAATAGCATCCTTTCCAACAGTGGACTCTGAAGTCAGTTGTTCCCCAAAGACAGGACAACCGAGACAGCCCCTTCACCTCATTCACCCACTGTACACCAGTAGCCCAACAAGTGACTACCTCCTGCACTGTGCAATTGCCACACGCTTGGAAGAAATGATGTGCTATCACAAGAATACCTTTAAACACACATGTTTCTAATGCAGTAAGGCACGAGCTGAGCACACTGCAGGAACCCATTGACAATTGTAATCGTTTTTAATGGTGCTAATATTATGCAATTTGAGGCACTGTTACAATTTAGGAAATTAATATTTCTTTATAGTGACAGCAACAAGATCGACCAGGGCTAGTGGAAAACTGTCTTCTAGTAATCCAAGCACCCTGAATCACAGTGTTAGCTATGTCAGAACTCCTTGTAAGTATTTCCAAAATGAATATTAGCTTCTCTTGCACTAAAGGCTCACTAGCCTATGGGTAGTCATTAAACACACGTAAGGGCCCTTAGGGCACTGAAAGCAGTCCTGCACGCTGGGAAAATTCTCACTGCCATCACAATCTCTAGACGGTAATAGGTACTATGCTCTTTTATCTCTGAATTAATTCCCACAACACTGGTCCACCCTGACCCATAATTGAAATAACCTTCTTTCAGAAGTAAAGCATTTTTAATTTTGCACCTTTAAGAAATATGTTTAGCACCATAATTAAGGCGACCGGAAACTGAAGTTATGGCCGCACCATGAGGATAGTGAAAACTATTTTATAATGTTTTGCAGAGTTTGTTGACTTTGAATTGGTTGGCGTAACTTTTCTTTATCGTGACATAATGGTTGGGGCAGTTATTAGTTGTTGAGGCTCAGTGATTTGCTTCGGAATGTGTGGGGACAACCCATTGGTTGATTGCTTATCTCTGGAGAATTCATGTAGCTGACAGTGTCTCTCTTTTCTGTTTTAGTGAGCTGTCACTTAGGCCTGGGGAGTGAGTTGACTCTTTCCCCAACATGAGCTTAGCTTCACTGAAGGACTTTGAGACCACCCTTTTTCAGCTTCTCTGACGTTTTCTGCTGCCGTTCACCACACTGTTTGTACCAGTGTTATATTGTATCTGATACCGTTTGGATTTGTGTACCCCTGCTCATTGGCTTTGGGATTTGCCTAGTTCAGTGCACAGTTGGCTGTTTAAATCTAAGAATGTCTGTAGTCCAGCATCCTCATAAAGAAGAGAACCTTAGCCTTGCCATAAATAAACCAAAGCTTCAAAGCACTGGCCATTTCGATGCGCTGACCTACAGTGATAGGTAGGGCGATTTTAATGGCAAGTTGATTTAGTGCCTTTTTTGTTGTTTTTCGTCTGTAAGCAAAACTCTCTATAATTATATCTTTCATGCCAGTATCCCAAACTTGCGTTCTTACCCTGATGGACTGACAATGCTATATCATTTGTTGTAATTGAATGTGATTCAATAGTCGATAGACTGTATATATCTATATGTCTATAGCTATATACACCTGGCTTCCTGCTTCCACAACTGTGTGTGGGTTCTTGAGATTAAAGTCACTTTTCCACTTACCTGCAGTTCTTTGACTGCTTCCATTTGTCAACATATTTTTCCAGGTGCCCACAGTGTGACACAGATTGTGCATTCAGTGTTGGTGCACTTTTACCAGGCAAAGGTTTGTGTCACTCAGCACTACTGAACAACATTTCCCAGGATCCTAAAACTGTTTCTACGAGAGAGAAGAACTTGTGACCTGTTGGCGGCTTGCTTGATCAGTGCAGCGGTGGCTGTACACCAACCAATTCTCCAACATTCAGAGCTACTGATTCTAGCTGGTGCTTGGTTTGCTGATGGTTGCTTGTGGGTATGGACCTTCTACACCACGGTTCCATTAAGGAATATTTTCTGAAAACAATTGAAGCATCTTTTCTAGCAGGAACTCTGCCTCCAAGTGAAAGGTTTAATATTTGCTACCTACAGAACAAGGCTATTGTCATTACATGGATGTTGTGCTACATAATCCAGTTTGATAACCAGCCACTATCATTCTTAAATCAGCCTGGACGACCAAGCATGAAATGTGGTAAGTATTTAGGACCATTTAAAAATTACAGGCTAGTAATAGAGATTCCTTTGATTAAAACAGGAGGAAACCCTACCTTTGAGTCTTTTGGCTGCGGAAGGCCAAAGAGGTTTTTGAACTTTTACTACCTTTATTATCTGCTAATGGTCTAGATGGAAGAGATTATGATTGCTTTGCCAATGTACTGGACACATTATAGAATAATTTCATTAAAGATCCACATTTTGTAATGAAAAGATTTAACTTTTGTATCGGTCATCATGTCAATGGACCCGTATACTCCTATACTCGAACTCTTAAAATACTTGTTAACAATTGTGATTTCAGCAGTATTGTTGAATTATACGTGAGGGATTGGGTTATTACTTGGTGTTCTGATTAAAATATGCAATATAACTATCAGGCTACATCAAACCCTCACTGAAACTATCAGTATCGCCATTGTATGGATCATTCAGTTACGTCATCCAAATTCCTAAAAGTAGACTTCTTGACTGGTGAAGTAGCTGCTGTTTGGGCATAACTTGGATAGGCCAAGGAAGAAGTGAAAACAAAATGTGTAGCCTAGTGTATTTCAGAATAATATTTTTTAAAACAGATGTTCCTCGGATGATTCTAGTAATTATGTATCTTCTTAAGTCATGTCCAGCTTTAAGTAAAGCATGTTTTAGATGCAATAAAGTGGGTTGATTCTCAAATGAGAGCCTGAAAAAAAGGGATGAAAAAGGGTATCCCGTATTAATGAGACAAGAAAGATACCTGTGTAATCCTGAAACCTGTGTATTAAAGAAAAAATATGAAGATGTAGTTGAACAGGCCTCTTTGAGGAAGCACCAAATGTAACAGAGCAATATGGAATCAAAGGAAATACAGCAATGACGTCTGTTGATGAGCTGGGGACTGTTACCTATAAGGATGAACAGAAGAGGATGGAAAGGCTCAATAAACACTGATATTACTTGTCCTCCGTTTCTGGGTGTCTATCAACGCCTAATCTGTGTTATAAATACATTATTTGTGTATATTTTCAGTACGTTCAAAAGATCTTGACTAATGCCAGACCTAAGAGTTCATAAAGCTTAAGGACATTATTATTAAAGCTACTCCTTTTACTCCATAGTGACATTTAGCAAAGAGTATTATTACAGTTGATGTGAGTCTAGGTGGATTCTGAGCTGCTTTTAGGCAGGTTAAAACTGTAAAGCGGGTCTGTAAGGAAATGCCTCCTTGGCATGGATACCCCCTAACATTTTGCCTTTGCTGATGCTATGTTTTGATAGTGTGCTGGGACCCTGCTAACCAGGCACCAGTGTTCTTTCCCTAAACTGTACCTTTGTATCCACACTTGGCACAACCCTGGCACTCGGGCAAGTCCCTTGTATCTGGTACCCCCGGTACCAAGGGCCCTGATGCCAGGGAATGTCTCTAAGGGCTGCAGCATGTCTTATGCCACCCTGGGGACACCTCACTCAGCACATGCACACTGCCTTACAGCCTGTGTGTGCTGGTGGGGAGAAAGTGACTAAGTCGACATGGCACTTCCCTCAGAGTGCCATGCCAACCACACACTGCCTGTGGCCTAGGTAAGTCACCCTCTAGCAGGCCTTACAGCCCTAAGGCAGGGTGCACTATACCACAGGTAAGGGCATATGTGCATGAGCACTATGCCCCTACAGTGTCTAAGCAAAACCCTAGACATTGTAAGTGCAGGGTAGCCAGAAGAGTATATGGTCTGCGAGTTTGTCAAACACAAATTCCACAGTTCCATAATGGCTGCACTGAAAACCGGGAAGTTTGGTATCAAACTTCTCAGCACAATAAATGCACACTGATGCCAGTGTGCAATTTATTGGAACATACACCCAGAGGGCATCCTAGAGATGACCCCTGAGTACCAATCCTACTTCTAGTGTAGGCTGACCAGTTTCTGCCAGCCTGCCACACACCAGACATGTTGCTGGCCACATGGGAAGAGTGCCTTTGACACTCTGTGGCCAGGAACAAAGCCTGTACTGGATGGAGGTGCTTTACACCTCCCCCTGCAGGAACGGTAACACCTGGCGGTGAGCCTCAAAGGCTCACCCCTTTTGTTACTGCGCCCCAGGGTATCCCAGCTAGTGGAGATGCCCGCCCCTCCGGCCACTGCCCCCACTTTTGGCGGCAGGGCTGGGGGAGATAATGAGAAAAACAAGGAGCAGTCACCCACCAGTCAGGACAGCCCCTAAAGGTGTCCTGAGCTGAGGTGACCCCTGCCTTTAGAAATTCTCCATCTTAGTTTTGGAGGATTCCCCCAATAGGATTAGGGATATGCCCCCCTCCCCACTGGGAGGAGGCACAAAGAGGGTGTAGCCACCCTTAAGGACAGTAGGCATTGGTTACTGCCCTCCCAGACCTAAACACACCCCTAAATTCAGTATTTAGGGGCTCCCCAGAACGTAGGAAACAAGATTCCTGCAACTTGAAGAAACAAGAAGGACTGCTGACCTACAAGCTTGCAGAGAAGGAGGAAGACAACAACTGCTTTGGCCCCAGCCCTAACGGCCTGTCTCAAACTTCGAAAACCTGCAAACAGCGACGCATCCGACAGGGACCAGCGACCTCTGAAGCCTCAGTGGAGTGCCCTGGACTAAAGGACCAAGAAACTCCTGTGAACAGCGGCCCTGTTCAAAACCAGTTACTTCTTTGCAACAAAGAAGCAACTTTCAAAGACTGCACGTTACACGCCGGAAGCGTGATACTTCACACTCTGCACCCGACGCCCCCGACTTGAGATTTAACACCTCAGGGAGGGCTCCCCGGCGACTGCGAGCCCATGAGTAACCAGAGACGACCCCGCTGAGCCCCCACAGCGACGCCGGCAGAGAGAATCCAGAGGCTCCCTCTGACTGCGACTGCCTGTAACAAGGGACCCGACGCCTAGAACCAACACTGCACCCGCAGCCGCCAGGACCTGAAGGAACAGAACGTCAACGCAGGAGTGACCCCCAGGCGACCCTCTGCCTTGCCCAGGTGGTATCTGTCCCGAGAAGCCCCCCCTGTGCCTGCCTGCACCACTAGAGTGACCCCCGGGCCCCTCCATTGTTTCCTACCTGAAAACCAACGTCTGCTTTGCACACTACACCCGGCCACCCCTGTGCCGCTGAGGATTTGTTTTGTGTGCCTACTTGTGTCCTCCCCCCTCCTGCGCTCTACAATACCCCCCTGGTTTCCCTCCCGAGGACGCAGGTACTTACCTGCTGGCAGACTGGAACCGGAGCACCCCTGTTCTCCATAGGCGCCTATGTGATTTGGGCACCTCTTTGACCTCTGCACCTGACCAGCCTGAGCTGCTGGTGTGGTAACTTTGGGTTTGCCTTGAACAACCAACAGTGGGCTGCCTATGCCCCAGGACTGAGACTTGTAAGTGTTTTACTTACCTCCTAATCTAACCTTTACTTACCTCCCCCAGGAACTGTTGATTGTTGCACTGTGTCCACTTTGAAAATAGCTTACTGCCATTTTTACAAAGACTGTATATGATATTGCTTTTATTCAAAGTTCCTAAAGTATCTAAGTGAAGTACCTTGCATTTAAAGTGTTTAATGTAAATCATGAACTTGTGGTTCTTAAAATAAACTAAGAAAATATATTTTTTAATATAAAAACCTATTGGCCTGGAGTAAGTCTTTGAGCGTGTGTTCCTCATTTATTGCCTGTGTGTGTACAACAAATGCTTAACACTACCCTCTGATAAGCCTACTGCTCGACCACACTACCGCAAAATAGAGCATTAGAATTATCTAATTTTGCTACTATCTTACCTCTAAGGGGAACCCTTGGACTCTGTGCACTATTTCTTACTTTGAAATAGCATATACAGAGCCAACTTCCTACATGGGTCGCTCTGAATTATGGCTACTGTGCATGGTAGCGGGAAGAATATTGGGTCAACAGTTGAATAATGAGGCTTCACTGTAAATTAATTAATTCTCGAGATAGCAAATCAAATATTAGAACAGCTGTCCCTCAAGTGAAACTGTAAGAATCAAATATCACATAGAAACCCAGTGGAGTCTATGCTCAGTTTATAAATGTAAAAAAAAGAAACACATTTATTTAAATTTCAGTAAGTGTAGTGGGGAAACAGAAATGCAGAAAAAATAACATGCATCATATACAAAGTCGAGAAGTTCAGGCATTGTATATGTGCCAACATTTTCAGTACAGAAAATTAGGTCACAATATTACAGTATCCTTGCTTGTATTTACATAAAATTGTTTAAAGACAGAGTCAAGGTACTTCAGTGGAGTAGTAGTAGAAAGCCATGTCATCAGCATATAATTTAAGTTTCGGTGCATTTGATTGAGGAGATCTGATATTCGAGTCCTGGTGAATAGCATAAGCAAGTGGCTCAATGAAGATAGCAAACAGTATGGAGGATATCGGACGCCCTTGTCGAGTGCAGGGTCTTATAGTAATCTCCCCAGCTGGTATATTGTTAATGATTATATTAGCTTTTGTGTATAAAGAAGCTGGATGGAAAGCCACATTTATGTAGAATAGCGCATAAAGCTCCACATTCAACGAGATCAAAGGCTTTTTCCACATCTAAGATTATCACCGCAGCCTTGATATCTTGGGTGGAATAGCAATCAAGGGCTTGAAGCAGGAGTTTAGTATTAAGTGATATACCCCGCTGTAAGAAAACCATTCTGGTCTGAATGTATGATAGATGGAACCATAAAGGATAATCCTTTAAAGGATTAGCAGTAATCTTGGTGAACAATTTGTAATCGCTGTTAAAAAGGCAAATGGGTCGATTTAAAATGCAGTTCCATTACTGGTTTATTATTTTTTTTTTAAACTGACCACAGTCAATTCAGTGAAGTAGGCCAGTATGGTACAGCCTATTAATATCTGGTTGAATAAACTTGTTAAAAATGGAATCAATTGCAAAGAGAAAGTTTTATAAATCTCTACAGGAATACCAGCCCGACTACTGGCTTTAGCACTAGGCAGAGATTTTAACACCTGTTGAACTGCAACTGAAGTTATAGGCTTAGGCATCATTGCAGTCTGTTCTACAAAAAGCTGCAGCATATCAGTCGCACCAAGCCACTCCGTAATCCCAGCAGAGAAGGAGCTGTGAGATACAGAGTATTATCTGTAATACTGAGCAAGGAATGCTTTAGCTACTGCTTGAGGCTGAGACGCCAGTGTATTGGTCGACAGTTTGTGGATCATTAGCAACATTAGCGTTAGCATGACTCTTAACAGACTAAGCAAGAAATGTACCTCTATGCTCACTTTGCTCATATCTTTCTTGCAGAGATGTGTTGTGATTTACAGTTTCTTTAATGGTGAAAAACTCCCCTAGAGTTTCTCCACCATGAGATATGATTTATGTTTGTATGTATGGTGGCAACTAGTTCATGAGCCTTCATAACTTCATTCAAGGTAATCAAGAGTTGAGTATATTTCGCCTTTTCAGCTCATTTATTTTGCACAAGAGAATAAATTACTTGGCCTCTAGAGAAAGCCTTGAGAGCTTTCCAAACTGTAAAGTCAGGAGCTGAACCTCTGTTAAAACACAGAAATTCCTCCAATGCCATGCGCATCTGTTCAACCCAAGAGTAGTCTGCAAGAAGTAATTTGTTGAAGACCCATCAATATGCCAGTTGAAATGGCAATAGGCTGGTTGATATGAAGTCGAATGATCAATCTCCAAATAAATAACAGAATGGTCACAAAACACATTGGTCAGAATAGTAGAACTAACCCAGCATGCAGAGTGTGATACAAAAAAAAAAAATCTAAGCATGACGTGGACTTATAGCTTTTGGAATGACCCATATACTGACGTTGAAAGGGTTGTCCTGACTGCCAGGGATTTATAAGGGCGAAATCCCACATTAAATTATGTAAGGTGGAAATTGAGTTTAGCTTATTTTGATGTCAATTTAAGGGGGAGGAGTATGTTATAGCTTATGGAAGCGTAGTATGTCATAACTTATGTAAATTAGAATGTTCTAACCCAGGGGCAAGAACGGAATGTGGAGCGAGGGGAAGGGTGGTGAGAAGCTGGAGCTGGCAGTTGGATGCTCTGGATGGGGCCTCTGTGAATGGAATAAACTTCAACCTTCAACTTAAGCCGACATCCTTCTTTCTTTATGGATACCATACTACAGTGTGTTGTGCTCCTCAAATCTGTAGGTTCTTTTAAGTCCTTGGCAGTGAAATGTTTGTGTAAAGTGTGCACTGCAGGTTCCAATAGTAACAGAGACCCCTGCCCTTCTTTGCGTGGCTGAGGTCACATTGGAATACTGCCTCCATGCCACTTACTGTACCTCTGTGAATCCAGCACGTCTCTCCGCCTCCCTGCTGCAAATATAACTCAGCGCCTGACCAGAAGAAGCAGCGCCTTGAATGTGGCCAGGGTGAATCCCACAACGGGACGCAGCCAAATCACCTTTCCCACACGTTCCCCGTAGCTCTGAGCCCAAACATTGCGCATTGCGTGCACTCCCGGTCACCATCTTGTAACGCCTCCATCCAGAAATCAGCCTTAGTCATGGGGAACGACGGGAGCATCTGAGACAGGAATCGGCATGAAAACTCATGTTGGTCGACACACACTGACTTGCTTACATGCACATTAAGAAAGGAGTGAGGCTTCATGACAATCTGCTACTGTCTACGTGAAATGAATTGAATTTTGCTATTGAAAAATATTTCAAATAAGAAATGATGCCATTGTATGCATGTTTCCAGTTCTTTTGGTGCAGATGCTCATGATCATATATTTATTGGACCAACTTACAAATGTAAAGTCTGAAGCATGCACTGTCTCAGAAATACTTACTATGCCATGTCAATAGGAATAGGGCCTATATGACCTACTCACATTTGTGATAGAACATCACACCTGACCCAGTTCTCAAATTGGGCATGTTTGGTACAAATGTCTCTCATAACATGGAGAAAATGCAGGTACCCCTTTCTTTGCCATGAGTCAAAACAGTACTTGGTTTGTGATGAGGAATCTAGCGACAACCTTTAGCACAAAAGAATACACCAAACACAGCATCAGACCCGTCTGAAAAACTTACACCTCCAAAAATCCTCATCTGCATTGGATGTGTGTCATCCGTCATGTGGATGCCGAACAACATTGCTGTAAAATAAAAAGGTTAAACAACAAGATTAGCTCCATACAATAATTCACCCTGTTGATGCTGCTGTTGGACTCTCAACTGCCCATCAAACTCCAGGAAGGCCAGTGAAGGATGTGGGCCATTAGGGGTTCTGGGTAGGGCGTACACGCTTGCCTTGTTGGGAGGCCTGGGCCAGCTGGGCTTCTGCTGACTTCCTGGTCCAGCATCAGTGGTCCTCCCATCCTCTTTCTACAAAGCACGCTGTGCCTCTTAAAGGCCCCACAGGTTCCGCATCTTCTTCGCAATGGCCTTCCACAAATCCCTCTTCTGATGGGGTTGAACTGTATGGATGCGAACAAATTACAACAAAAATGTTGAGTGATTTTGTTTGTCTGTAGTTCAGTTGCACAATGTTATGCCATCTTTCACATGCATTCCCTGAATAGTCAGTACAGATTATTTACAAACATTTCAAAGTTCCTAAGAAACTCTAATTTTCAGTTAACTGTGGATTAGCCTCATAACTTTCTTTCTCCTTATGTAACCAAAGGCACAAACATCATATAAGCCAGGTATAGGAAACTTTTCATGTAGTGAGACCCACTCCAGATTAGTCCAACTCATTGTGAGCTACTGAAGGCTAATCAACTTGTAAATTATTTACACATAACCACAGGCAAAGCTACATTGTGTTTATGCCTAAACTTCTAAGAGTCAGATACTATTGTGTACCCCACATACAGTGACTAAGGGCATTATCAGAGGCTGCCATATACCAGTAAAAGTACGGTTTTGGGTGATGTATGAACAAGTGTGTGTTGTAATGGGACACGCTTGTGTGGCTGATTGAGAGCCTGGGTCATTTAGACTGGCAGCACAGGAAATAGCTCTCCCCATGTGTGGCACCATGACATGTTTAACAAATAAAGATATTCCTATTTCAGAGAATGGGCTGTACATAGGCAGAACAGCATCAGACACCCCCATAACTTAAAAGACTCTAGTTGGACTTAACATTTCTCTCAATTCAACCTGGGCTGTATGTTATGCCTATTAACCACTGGAAGTGAGGTCCCTGCGGTTTGTCCAATTGAACCTGGAATTGTGAGTAACATTCACTGAAAACTCAGCTAATTCTTTCAAGTGACTTCATTTCAATGCACATACATTTCTGGCATCCATAAACCACACCCTGTACGCAGCTAAATCATTCAGTTCACTACACCCCAATCACATCACATTACATCAGTCATGAACAAAAAGAGAGCAAATAGCCTGTAGACAAAGTGGCAACAAGTTACTTTGGCAAGCAATTCCCATTCAAATTGTACCTGTTCCTTGGGGTTCCCATACAGCTGGCTGTACAGGGACATGACCTCCCTGGTGAGGAGCTCCAACTCCTCTGGTGAGAAGGCAGGGGCCCTGTCACCTTCTTTGCCCAGCATCCTGGCTCCAGAGGTCGATAACAGCAACAAGAAAAACGAGGTCTTGTTAGATGCAGTGTTACGAGGTTAGTGAGTTTTATTTCAATATACCGCATTCAAGTACATGGCGTAAGCACTCCACAACGGGATATACACAGCCATTGGCTTTCGTGCTTATCCGTCACACACATTAGCCTATACTAGTGTCCGTCGTGGAGAGTCAACATCTACAACACGGTTAACTTTCGCCGACAGCAAGGTAGGGCAACTGTCATTTTAAAATGTGTAGCTATGTGTATTTTTGATTTGTTTTTGCGTCACCAGCACCCAAAATAGTGCCTAGTTCGTATACATATCTCAGATACGTATGACACTGTTTTTGGCAAGATATGACACATACAACTGTGAACTCTTATTGTGGTTGACATCGATAGTGGTGTATGTAATACTCACGTTGACGGTATTTTGCAAAAAACAAATAAAAACAAAATGTGCAAATAATACATTTCAAATGTATCATTCACACATCTGTAAAAAAAAAAAAAAAGTCAGACATGATGTTTGAGAATTATGGTAACATATAGGACACAATAAGAGCATTAATCTAACCTAAATATGAATTGTGTGTTGATTGTGAAAGTCTTGTGTAACAATTTTTATTGATAGTTTGTCTTACTTCCATGCAGACATATGAAGCAAGGGGTGGATAGAAGAAGGTGTCCTCAAGTCTTCAGATCATTTCCAGACCCTGCCACCATGAAGAAAAAGGTCCTAATCAAAAAGTTTGAATTAAATAAGCAAATTATACTGGATTTATGTCCGCAGCTGGACCCTGATCTCATGCGTCCCAATATGAACACAACACCAATAGTGAAACTCATGGCAGTACTTCATTTTGTGGCTACTGGCTCTTTTCAGTTTACTGTGGCAGTATCTGGAGGCATTTCACAGCCAACTTTCAGTGATGTTCTACAAGAAGTTCTTGCTTCAGTGAAAAGACACATCAACAACTTCATCTGGTTTCCAACAGCTAAGGATTTGGCCAATGTGAATGGAGAATTTTATGATTTGGGTGGCCCGCCACATGTGGTTGGAGCAATTGATAGCACATGTATTGCCTTGGTGCCACCACATGCAAGTGTCATGATTTGCACGCTTCTTACCGCTTCAATCTGCCAGTCTCTGGGCACCACGTGATTTCTTGCTTTTTCTGGATTGACCAAGGTAAGGGTGACCCAGTAGCCAGGGTGCTGCTGACAGTATAATGCCTAGCAGGCCGTAACTTCCAGGAGTCCCAGAGGAAAGAACCCAATATTGGGGGGGAAAAAAAAACTCAAATCATAGGAACTCCTAAAAAGAGGCAAAAAGTAAAAACTGAGAAAAATAAAGAATCGGGAACAACAATATTGCAGGCAAAAACAGGATAGGTTCAAATCACAAGAAATGGGAGTGAGGAGCACCACCAATACGGAAGTGTCTACAACGCAAGGAACAGAAGACCATCTGTGCTTTTATACTGACAAACAGGAAGTGACATGCAGGAAGAGCTAAAGACACCATCTTGGATTGGGAAAGCCACATACAAGTGAATGGAAAAATAGCCATAGTAGAAAAGGTGGTAAGCAATGCATGCAGGGAAGAAGCGGAATATATAGCCAAGTAAGGAGAAAAAAGGTAAAGAAAAAGAAAGAAGAAAATTAAATCCAGAAAACCGGTGAGCAACTATGGGGCCTCAAATGAGCGCAGCGTGACCCTGAGCCCAAGAGAGGACTCCCAGGCCAAGCCATAGCCCAAAAAGTGGGCCGCAGCAAGACAGTCAGCCCGAAACGTGGACCGCCGATCCAACCGTGACCTGCGAGGGGGACACCGCTGATCTCCGTGGTGTCACAGCAAGGGAACAGGTCTACCTCAATCGTAAGAACTTCCATTCTGTCAATGTGCAAGTTGTCCGCTTACTTTATTTGTACATCACAAGTGTGTGTGTATGCCCGCTTTCCTGGGTCAACACATAATTCCTTTGTACTACGAAACAGCACCATACCCCTTCAAATGTCAAAACGTGGTCCTTAGGGGCATGGCTTGTTGGTACGTACAATATGACTTGAGGATCATTTGCTTTAATCCTAGTTTAGGATTGCACAATGGCCTGATATGATTTTAATCTGTCAATTTATTGCTTCCATGTAGGAAACTCCGCATATCCTAACCAAACATGGTTGTTGGCTCTGTTGAGGAATCCAACACCATGGGAAGTCCGCTTCAGTGAGGTCCATGGAAGAAAAGGAGGCCAGTGGAGTGGGTGTTTGGGCTCCTGAAGGCCAGATTCTGGTGGTTGGACAAGACTGGTGGAGACCTCCCCTGCTGCATGCTGCACAACATTTACCTGTGACGGAACATCCCAATCATCGTAAAGAATGGAGACCATGAAGAGCCATCCAAGGAGGGTGTTGAAATGCCCAGTGAAAATTACAGTGGTTAAGAGGAAGGAATTTACCTCGGTCAAGATCTCATTGACCACTTCTTCACCTGAGTGTAAGTGTACCCTTATGTATATGTGAAATCATAAATTTGCCCTTGTTATTCAGTTTCAGGGTCTTTCACCATGCCCTCTTGATTTGGACATTTCAAAGTTGTGACATTTCCGGTAATATGTTGCTGTTGGAAAGTACAAAGGGGACAGACACCCACTTGGGATGCGCAGATCTTGCATAGAGACAACTTGCACTGTGATTGAATGGAAGGTCTTGAGATTGTATCAGACCTGTTTACTGTGCGATGTTCTTACAAAGGCGATCTGTGCTGCTTAACTTGCTCTAACCACGTGTATGTCAAGCCACAGCATACTGGTCTTCTTTCACATTGGCTGAACGTTCACTTTATGTTTAGTGTTCCTTGTAGATGAAAGAAAGTTTTTTTTTTTTTTAGCACACCACTCAATGGTGGCATTGCACCAGATACTGCCACAGAGTCCCGGAATGGTCATGTGGCCTTAGATTTGGTTACTGCCATGATGTAGACTATTGGTGTTATTAATATAGGATTCCTATTGTGAGGGCAGGATATCTGGCTCCATCTGAGGGCATGCGTCATTAGTAGGTTACCTATTTAATTTGATTTCATGCAATATTCCCTTCTTTCCATGGTGTCCAGGTTCTGGAATGTCAACTTCTAAATGACACACTTGTTTGGTTTCTGCGTGGTTGATGAAAGGCATGTTTAATTGTGTAGCAAACGTCTTATCTAGAAATGTATGACACCGTAACATTCAGATTTCATTGTTTTTATCCACCTTTTATTGACATGGGAAACACATTACCTAGTTGGTGTCTCTTATTTGTTTCAGTATCGTATTGTTTGACAGATGTTAAAAATGATGGTGTACAGAAGACATAGAAAAAGATTTACCACAATAAATGCTACACTAACCTTTCTCTTTGTTTTATGTGCATTTATTTTTAACAAAAAGTGCAATAGTTGTGAAACCAGAAGGAAAAAGAACAAGAATAAAAAACAAAACTCCATCATGGTGGTTAAAACTATATTGGTTGAGCGCAAATTGTTTGGAGTCCAATGTATGAAATACATCTTTCATTGGAAACAGTAAATGTCCATGTAATTAATAGTCCACAGAGTGAATGGTAGACACACACTGGAGGGGGTGGTGGAGGTCTTACCATCCTCTCCTGGTGTTCTGGATGAATGTCTCCTTCTTGTTCAACAGGTGCAGGGACTGAGTAGGGTGGATCAGTTTCCTCCTGTGGCAGGGCCTCCCTGTCTGTTCCTGCAGAAGGTGTATTGTGTCCTGATGTAGAAGGGCCACAGACTGGTAGATCGTACTGGGAAAACCCTGCACATGTGATGGTAAATGTCAAGTATCACCCCCAGTCAAGGAGCACAAATTTGAGCTGTGATTCTGTAGTTCTTGCATGTGCTCCCTCTGTACCCACTTAAGGTTCCTGATCTCTGTTAGAGCCTAACCCATCTCGTCTTGGGACTGTTGCATTGCTCCCAAGACTCAGTCAGTGGTGGTCTGGGTGATGCCAGTAGCTTCACTTTCCTGGCCCACTGATACCCTCCCACAACATCTACCCCGACTACCCTGTGCCCTTGAGGCAGTGTGGCTCATCCCACTGGTTCCTGGCACAACTGGAAGTAGTGGTGGTTGCCCACAGTAGCCAGGACTGGGGGGCACACAACGGGATCCTCTAGACACAGCAGGTATTTGTATCCAAATGTGCAGTTGTTGTAGCAGCAGTGGTGGGATGTATAGGTGTGGGTTGAGAGAGACTCTCTGGGGCTGTCTGCCCAGACAGACTAAGTGGACCAGGCATCCCCCTCATCATCCAAACTTGCAGGAATTGTGTCTTCACTAAAGGCTTGATCCTGGCCTGGAGTGGATGTGTCTTCAGATGCAAAAAGTGGTCCACTGGCCCTGGGTGTTGGTTCTAATATGAATTACAAAATAAAAATACATTAAAGGTCTGTATTGTACTTTAAATGTGTCTTCAGTTCCAGATGACAAAGCCTAAAGAAAAACCATGATTAATGGGATGTTGAGGCTTTTGTGTGTGTTTTTCACTTTTTACTCATGCAGGTCAATGTACACAGAAACGCACTTCAGTAGCAGTGATGGAGAGATGTCCTTAAATGTAAAATTGACAGTGTACATTGTATGTGCCAGACTTGCAACCCAAAATGGTAGAGAGGAGATTTTAGAGCTGTACCACTTCACAGCCTAGATACCTAAAAAACAAACTATGGTACAACCTATTGTATTTAATGAAATTGGTCATCATATGAATACTGCAAAGTAATTTGGGCATCAATGCTACTTATAACCACCATGTCACAGAACATGGTTGGAAACCTTTGAATCCACAAACTGTTACTTATGCAAGAAAGTAAATCAATTCAATGTGCTGACAACATACTGTATCAACACAGAAAATGAAATCTTAATGCATACAATGAAATGGTGAATGCCTCATGCCTGAAGCTTTGAATTTTGGCCGTAAGTCGAAGTAAAGGGAGGTTGAGCTACATCACATTGCACTATTGTTTTGTAGAGACCAAAGTAGGGCATCATGGTAGTAAACACTTGCCAATACTTGTGAAAAAGTGGGTAACACCTACCACTATACATTTATACAGTGGAAATTAAACACACATTTGCAATATGTACACACGTGTATGAAGTGATTAGGTTAGGATACCACTTACAAGCACTATACCTTATTGTGCAGATGGATGCAGTCTAGAACCTGTATTTTTTTTTTTGTAAAACAACCTATGCTGAGATGCAGCAAAGGACAAGGGAAATGCAAGAGGTGATCCATGGAGGGCAACATACAGTCTGACAGTACATATTAGTAATTGTTAAATAACTTGGAACAGCCGATGCTACTAATTTGGATAACACAAGATATTTTTTAAACTGAAGTTTAAATATATATGTTTTGATAGGTGTCCTGAAATATTTTGAACAGCTTAGTTAAGTGCAAGGACTAAATTTGTGATTAATGAGACATACAAAGGCCTAACGTACCAGTCTACACTCCACATTTCCTGCTGCTGAGCTTTCAAAGACAACATTGATTGATGGAACGAGTATGTTTTGTTAAGTTGATAGTCATAAATAATATACAACAGTTTTGCCTTCTTTCAAATTGTAACATTCAACCATTTGTGTTTTTCCTTGCAGTTTAACAGGCATCCAAACCTGCAGATATGACAAGCCTCCTGACCAGGTCTCCTTGGTTTGTGAAACAAATATACTGTGGTCTAAGAGTTAGCAGAAATCTTCAGACTGTTCAGAAACATCATTGTAACTATCTGGGGAAATCTCATGAATATTTAGATAAAAAAATATTGAATTTGTGCTCCAAAAGGGGTGAGGAATCTAAAAGGATTTTAGATCAAGCTCATTTGAGCAGGTTTGTAGATGGAGCATGTTGCTCTACCAACATGACAAATGGAATCCCGGCTGCACAGCCTAGACCTGTGTTGGTTGAACGTTATATTCCTTCAGGTTTATCGTACTGTGCCCACAGTGCTACTTATAACAGACGGATCTTGAAAGTCTCAAAGAGGTTCTACTCAATTGCTCCAAAGCTTACGAAGATAGCAAAGGAAACCTTGCCAACAGCAAAAAGACCACCAAAGGCTCCCAGGACTAAACAGCCATCAAGAGCTAATTTGCCTCAGCGGCTTGACACAGAGGTAATTTCATACTTTGGTTTTGTTTTAATTATGTTGTAACAGTCTGTGTTATGTACTTTTGGAAGTCTGTTACTGGGCTGTTTGTGTGTTGACATTCTCCAAAGCAGCAGGGCTTCAAATTCTCTGACTTTCCATCATCTTTAAAAACTTATCATTACAAGACATCTCTTTGATGTAGAGACCTATCTTGCAAGTTAAAGCAAGTGATTGTTTTACTCTTAATCAACTAATTGGCAAAATGCTTAATGGCAGAATTTTGGCTTGCAGACTCGACTTGTGCTTTGCCCCAATAACACAGATATAGAATTCTAAACCCACCCACACCCACCTAAAGCCACACAGTCATGCAGACAAAAGTTGTGGAAATCAACAAGCAAGATCTGAATTTCATCCAAGTAATCCACATTTATTTTAATGTTCTTCAATTTTTTTCTAAATTCACACAGAAGGAACCTGATTCTGAACTTTAAATGCTAAAGAAATGACCATCAAGGCTTTTTTCTACAGCACGTTAGAATTCACATTTCATCCTAGGTAACCATATAAGTGTTCACCTAGTGCATTTCGAACAGAAATCCCTTTGTCAGGGGTAGCATTAATATAATAAAGGCCCATTAGCGACCATGAGTTATCTCTTATAACACAAACATGAAAGAAACATTCAAACACGGGCAGTGCTGAATTTGTAAATACAAAGTTGCCGGTGCCTAAAGCCCTCCTCTTAAACATGCGGCTGCTGTAATTAAATGTGTGAACATGGAATACTGAGGCGGTGTAATCCTGAAGCCATATTGGGCCTCTTCAATCCTCATAAAGCCACTCCCTGCCCCTTCAGCTCACTCTTGCAGCTTTCTACTTTCTCCCTTTGTGATGCTTTTTCTTTTTTCCCTTCATCCGTCTTTCCCATGTGTGTCTTTTGCTTGCAGCAAATGCTTGAGGCATAAGAATAAGCCCCGGCCCTCAAAAATAAGTGCCAGTGCTCAGCACCGGAAACAACAAGCACAAATTAAGCACTGAACATGTGCAACATGCAGTTCATAAAGTGAATGCCTAAAAACCACCACCAAATCGTACTGCAACCAATTGCACCACGAACATCATGCTCAGTTTAAACCAAAAATATTTAAAAAAAAAAAAAAAGAGTCTTCATGCTCAATATGTGCTGTTGCACTGTGAATAAAATATGCTTTATGCTGAACTGAACCATGTGTAAAAAAACAATTGTGCAAAACTGAGCGTAAACCAAACAGTGAACTCCCAGTATTACAGATGTATAATCTGCATCTCCAATTTCTCAGCTCTTTGACCTGTGATATGTCCAAGTTGACCTCTTACAGGGACAATGGGTCATCCATCTGTGCCTCCTGCTCTGGAGACATCATCTACAGGTTGGCACACTTTTTTGTCAGAGAGGAACTTACGTAGTCCCCACTAATGGTCACACCTAACTCCTACTAATCTAGTCTACACAGAGAAACCACAGCAAATGCATTGAATATTTTCATTGGGGACATAAGACTAATCTCATTAACCAAAAGTAATCAATAACCACTAAAATCTGTTTCAGAGTAGCATGCCACTTGCTGTAAGCACTCAAATGTCTTGTCTGACAGTAAGCACTATATAAATCTAATTTATATTGCTCTTTAGTTCTGCTTCTGCAAATGTATCGACCCGTCAAGGCAGATAGGTCAGCAGAAGGGACTCTACCTAACGTCACATGCCAGTTTCTATACAGTTATGTGCACAGTAATTTTAACATGTTAATCAAGCTCTGCTTTTTGGGAAAGGGGGAAATTCATGTGACGTAGATAGCGATTGTCAGATTTCTAATACAATTTAGCTTTATTAGGTTATTTTTTTTTTAGATTATTCTCCAAAAGTGATTGGTATTTGTAAAAGGAAACTGGTGAAACCTAAAAGAATCTTACACAGCAATTTGAGTCAGGTTAAATGTTTTATTTGGTTAACAGTTGGGAATACAAAGTACAAATTTGAGCAATGGAAGCCTATTCAGCGAATGAAGGGACACCCAGAATAAATGACCTGCTGCTTATCTATTTTTTTGTTTTTCTTTGGTACAGGATGTGATGCAGTGCACTGCTTTTGCCACAGCCGATGAGTATCATCTTGGTACACTATGTCATGACGTTGTATCCCATGGATATTTTGAAGTGGTAGCCCTGCCACGAGGTACATTTTCAAAATTGTAACTTTAAGTGCATTATTTTTGAGAACTGTACCTTGATTTCCGGTTTTACTTTTATATTATCCTTGGTTCATAGATGAATCGTACATGAATAATAATGATTCTTATCATATCCTACACAGTTTGTATTTTTATCTCTATTAATACTGTTGATAGACCAAGTCTGAAAGGAAGCCTGGAGATAGTAGTGGGAGTCTCAACAGGAAACAATCAATTAGAAAAAGCAGAAGCAAAGAGTTATTAGGGGATCAGAGCCTGTCTTCTCAGAGAGTCCTGGCTGTGGTGATGCTTTTGCATGATAATCCCCATCAGTGAAAGTGGGTAGAGGAAGAAGCCCACCCAATGAGGGACATTCTAGCAAGTCAAGCTAGGCCTTCTTTCTGGCTGCTCCAGAAAAGTCACTTAGTTGCAATGGAGGACGGATTCTAAGCAGTGTTAGGAATATTACCAAATTCATTATTTAATTAATTAATGCTGCTAAATTAATCAAAAGATGCTCTACTTGAGATTTGACAGTTTGCAGCATGTAGTTAAGACACCGTACATCATTATTAAATATTATGACTAGTCATGCAGTTCAGTGAGTCAAACACTCCCCAATGAGTTTGTGTACAACCCTTACGGTCTTTCTTTCTTCACAGATTGATATGCTTGTAATAACTAATGCTATTCAGTTATGTAATAGTAACCTGTAACTGGTAGGGCCAACTAGCAGCGTAAATGCATTGCTCAGGAATACATACATATATGTAAAGCACAAAAGCTCTAATATAGACTATCAAGCAAATTCTGTAGTTAATGTATTACTTCAGAAACACATTTGCAATATGGTATAAATATGCAACACAGAGTTTTAACATTTACCATCCAACCTTTGCTAAAACAAAAATCTAGTTAAAGGGTGGAGAATATTTATGATTCATGATATTTGTTTTTTTGTTGTTGTTTGAATCTGTTTTTGAGCTTTTCCAGTTTTTATAACTTGCATATCCTAGACACAAATGTTACAACAATAATATCATACAGGCAGAGAGTGGTTACCATGCAAGTTGGTCATAGGGGTGGTAATTGGTGCATTAAACAAATGTGTGTGTTATAACAGCTGGTTTGACAATTACAAGTTCAGTTCCACCATCTGTAGTCAAACAGGAGATTTTGTTGAGATAAAACAATGATGTAACAAACAATAAATCCTGAACATTTGAACAGGTCCGCACCTACCAAGATAGTAAAATATGTGATCATCTACAATTGAGCGACCCTGTGAACAGTTGGCGTGATGAGGGGGAGGAGAATCGGTGAGGCGTAGGAGTCCATGTTTTGTGGGGGTGGAGCTTGCCACCGGCAATGATGGCTGTGAGCTCAGAGAGCTCTTGCGCCACCTGGGTAAATACACTCCTTCCCCCCCACCCCTCAAAATCCTGCAATAATCATTCAGATCACAGGGCACAGTCAGAACCCTGTGCCCTTGGCCCCGGGGGAGCCGCGGGAGAGACCTCAGTGGGGTTGGCCGCGAGTCTGCAGCGACCAATGCGGACCAGATCTGCTGACGTGGGCTGCATTAAAATGGCGGACGGCACACGGAGACGCCGGTGAGGCAGAAGGGGCTGGAAAGGTGAGGAGAGACGGAGTGGCAATCTGACACCCCTCAGAGGAGGGAGCGGGGCTGTGCCCCATTAGTTGACGGCTGGTGTGGCAGTGGCTGGTGGGGACCCGGGCCGTGTCCTAGAGTGGCCGTGAGGTCTCAATGTGGACGACGGCCTAGAGAAACGAAGGCCGCTCACAAAAAAATGCTGTAGCGAGGAAAGCAACTCCCCTCCCGCCTGCACCCTAGATGGTGCCCCCCTCATGGGGCCGGAATGAGAGAAGGAAGGGGACCTGCGAGGGGCAACAAGGGTGTCGGATTGAGCCCGGGCATCAGGAGAGACAACCCTGAGAGGGAAGGGTGATCTACATTGACCGACCCATGAGGAGGAGCACGGGAGAGCTGGGGCCCCAGAGGCTGGATTGTGGTGTGGAGGCTGGGCGTCCCTGCCTGAGGGGCATGGCAATGGATCCCCCAAAGCTATGGTGGCCTGCCCCATGGGATGGTCAAGGCAGACCTCGTGGCATTAGGCTGGACCGTAAGGGAAGCAGTTCCAGAGTATTGGCGGTGTGGGATCCCCTCAGCAACTGGCAGGGAGGCAGACTAGGGGTAGACCATCCGAGACAGACCGCTTTGTCAGGTGGCAACAGGAGGTGAGAAGCAGGAAGCTGGGGCCATGGTGAGGGGCTGTACTCCTAAATCGATGCAAGTGAATAGCCTGGATAGATACACAGTGTTAATGGAGGTACTGGAGGGCCAGACACAGAGTGTGGGGAAAGAACCCAGGGGCGAAGTCTCGGACCTAAAGGAGAGCCCTCACTGAGCACCCTTATGGCAGCCATACAGGACAACCGAGGCTCCAGCTCACCCTTGGAGCCGAAGTTAGACGCGGTCTAAATCAACGTCAACCTCCTCAGGACAAATATGGGAATAGAGGGGCTGAGGGCAACCACCAAACATCTGGAGGAGCTGGTCCGGTCCCTCACCAAGAAGAGCTCAGAGATGGAAGCCAGACTTTAGGACCAGGAAGGTGGGGGCCAGGAGAAACAGTTTGCGAGTGGTGGACGTGCCGGGGGGCATGGAAGGCCCTAGTGTGGACCACTTTGTGGAGGACTTGATTTTGAATAAACTCAAACAGAAACGACTGTCCAACTTTTTCTGAGTTGAAAGGGAACACAGGGTGCCAGGCCCCTGCTAAAACCAGGGGCCCTGCCAGGCACAATAGTTGCCAGGATCCTGAACTACAGGGACCAAGACGCCATCCTACAGGCGGCCAGTTTCTATGGTGAATTAAAACTGGACAACGCTGTTATTGCCTTCTTTACAGACTTCACACTCCACGTGCAACGTCAATGGAAGAACTTTGAGGAAGTTAAAAAAGCACTGAAGGCCACGGAACTGAAGTACATGATGCTGTTCCCAGCTAGACTCCGAATAGTGGCGGATGGCAAGACCTGCCACTTCGGGTCCCCAGAGGAAACGTGAGACTGGCTGGAGGGCCGGACGGTAACTGGGAAGAAGCAGGGAGATCGCTGGAAGCCCCAACCCAATGGAGCAGACGGGGCCTCACAGAACAAGCTGAACAGGAGGTACCTCTTGCAGACAGAGACTCAACAACACTATGGAACTACCCCAGAGGTTTGAGGTTACTGTTGACTCCTAATGGGGAGAAGTCCCCAGTTCAGGCGACTGTGAGGAACACCTAGGAGCACCTAGGGAAAACTTTGCCATATACTGACCAATGGCAAGATAATTAGTCAACGTATGGGGGGATTATCAGACATTCACCTAGATGACATCCGTTGATTAACACTGAATAGGTGGCACCCCCTTCCCCCCCCCCCCCATTGTGACATGTTTTATCTAGGGTGACAGACGCTCTGCATGTTGGGGTGGTGTGCACAAATGAACCTACAAAGCAGGGTTGCTGGGAGGCGGGAGTTGTGGGAATGAGATTTACTGTTTGAGTCTTTGAGAAAAGTTCTGTTTTTTTTAACTAGCCTAATGCCTGCAAATGGGGGGGGTCCTTTACAAACTTTGACCATATGGCCCTGGAACGTTAATGGTCTTGGTAGCAGGATCAAGCGTATGCAGGTCTTGCAACATATAAAACGTCATGCACCTGATATTGTTCTGTTTCAGGAGACACATCTGCAAGGGAATAACTATAAGGGCTCACGTAGGATAAACCACTGACTCCAGGTTCGTGGGCATACTCATTAACATATCAGTAGCCGCCATCACACATCGGTTGTTGTATGACAATAACAGACGGTATGTGGCGCTATCAGGAACTTGGGAGGGAACCACTCTAAACATTTGCTGTTTGTATCTCCCCCTTTGCTTACAAGAGGTGACGCTCCCAGAGGTAGGGGATCTGTTGCTGGGATTGCCTCCTGGGGTCCTGATCTTGGGGGGTGGGGGCGACCTAAGCTTAACTATGGACGCAGAGATAGACGGATCCGGGGGTCCAGATAACAGAGGGCCTGCTTTCCCAGTTTGCAAGGGCGCTGGCCTTGATCGATCTGTGGACGGAGGGCAGCCCCCACACAAGACAATACACATACTTCTCTGCATCTCTTGGGAGCGTCTCCTGAGGCCGACATTTTCACACTGAGTGCTCACGATCCCCGGTTCAGAGCCACTCATCAACGCGAGAGGGGATCGCGGACCACTCCCCAGTTGGGGTCACATTGACGGGCCCCATTGGGGACTTCACGCTACTGAGCTGCCTGGATGCCTGGATCCTACGGGATAAAGGGACCAGAGACTGACTAAAAGGTGGGGCGGATCTATACTTTAAAGAAAATCGGGATTCAGTGCCATCAGCATGCATGCTATGGGAAGCTTTTAAGACAGTCCTGAGGGGAAAGGCACAAGCACTAATTGGGGCTGCCAGGAAAGAGTCACGGCTGGAATGCGCGGCCATTGAGAGAGACATACTGAGATTGGAGGGGGTAGCCCTCGCCTCGGGGACCCTGGAGGACCAAGATAAACTGCAATAAAGACAGGAATTGAGGTCTGTGGCGGAAAATCATGCCAGGAACTATGCTATCGCAGCCCACCGTCAACTGTACAAAGTTGGCAAAAAAGCTGGAAAATGACTGAAGCAAAGAGACAGGGAGCGCTCATGGTGGCTAAGGATAGAAAATGTGCAACTATAGCAGAGACCTTTGCATATTACTTTGAGGACCTGTATGCCTCCAGGACTACCATGTCCACAGAGGACTGTACTGACTTCCTTAGCGATAATCATCTGCAGGTGCTACAGGGGAGACGGAGACGCACTGGAGGGTGACATGACAAAAGAAGAGGTGGCCTGTGCCTTGTGGGGCCTACAGTCAGGGAAGACCCAGGCCTGAACGGGATTCCAGTCAAATTGTTCAAAGGACTGACTAATACAGTCACCGGCCCACTGGTAGAGATGCTTAGGGAGGCCTATGACAAGGCTTACTTACCTGCAGATCAAAGAGCTGCAACGATTACAGTGATACATAAGGAAGGCAATCTCCCGAAAGTTTGTGGTTAATACAGGCCTATATCTTTATTAAATATGGGGGCTAAGGTTTTGGCCAAGGTCTTTCTGGACAGAACGTCACGGGGTCCCCGAATCCCTGGCACACCTGGACCAGTCTGGGTTTATGCCAGACAGGAGTATGCAACTTAACCCCTGGCGCCTGTAAGGGGTGCTACACTTGATGCCCCCCCCCCTCCGGCAGAGCAAGCGGTCCTGATGGCATTGAATGGCAAAATTCCGTTTGATTCCCTGGAGTAGAACTACATGTTCGCTGTTCTGGTGAGACTTGGATTTGAGCCGCTATTCTGTGCACGGGTCAAATTATCATTATACACCTCTCCCATAGTGCATGTGAAGGTCAATGGGGTGGTATCTCTGGAGTTCAGGTTATGGAGGGGCACCCATCAGGGTTGTCCCCTGCTCTTTGCCCTTGCATTAGAGCCACTTGCAGCATGAATCTGCCAGGATCCTTTATTTAGGGGGATTCAGGTTTCAGGAGGGTGGGAAGAGTGTATCTCATTATACCCTGACAGCATTCTATTTTATGTATCAAAACCCTTCCTTACTATTGGCAGGCTCATGCAGATTTTCAGAATTTTTGGAGACCACTCGATATACTATAAACTGGTGGAAGTCAGTAGTCTTTCACCTTTCGGGGGAGAGGCCTTGCCTCTTTCAGGATTGCAATGCTTTGGTGGTCACAGCAGGCTTTCCATACCTGGGAATATATGTGACTAACAACCCCTAGGACTTCCTGAGGAGGAACTTAACTCCCCAACTGGAAAAACTCAAGGGGGCGTCACCCGTTGTCACGGCCTCCCACTGACCGTGATGGGCAAGGCAGCTCTTCATAAAATGATGAGCCTGCTGCTACCCTTATATGTCATGCAGAACACACCTTACAATATCCCACTGGCGGTTTATAGGACCAAAGAATAAGAGGTATGCAGGCTCCTGTGGAGCCGGAGTGCGTCCAAGATTGCCCTGGGCAAGCTGCAGAAAGGGGGTCTGTGACTGGGGACTGTCAATTCCGAACATCCAAAAATATTACTGGGTGCCCCACCTTCTCATATTTAGTGAATGGATGTTCGTGGACTAGCAGGCCCTGGCATACAGGCTTGATAGACATATGGTGGGGAGGGAAGGGCCTGAGGGTAGTGATTCGAGCTTCGAAAGAAGCAAATGTAAACCTGGGGTGGGTGGGTAAACTCACTGACCTCTTCCCCTCTATGGCATAGTGACCAGGCTTGCAGTGATTTCAGAAATGGGAGCTGATAGGAATAGAACGCCTGGGAGATGTGTGGAGGGGACAGTTTTTCATCAGTTTTAAGACGCTTAATGAGGAAAACACTTTAGCGACCACTAAATATTAACGATATTTGCAGCAGTGGCATGTCCTGAGGAAGCATATCCAAGAAGATCATCAGCTGCCAGAAGTTTCCCTAGTAGAAGATAGTGTCCTACTAGACCTGCTTCCCTAAAAAGGAATCTCAGTTATTTACAGGATATTAATCAACAATTCCCTAGACCTGCTGAGAAAATTGAGGGAGGCCGACCTGGGACATTTAGAAGATGATTAGTGGGTGGAGGCCCCAGGGACATAGCCATCAGGGCCAGGTTCTGACTAGTCCAGTTAAAAATCCTACATAGATCATACTACTCTCATCCTCTGCTATACAAAATTGGTAGGGCGGTGCACTCACTATGTTTGGGGAGCTGCAATTAAGAAGGCACATTGATACACATACTCTGGGGATGTCCCTTGATACAGGAATACTGGGCCAGCATAGCCCGGGAGATGTCCCAGACCACGTACTAGAAATACCTCTGGACCCTAAAATGGTTCCTACTGGGAGTCTTGGGGGAAAAAACATGGCCCAGATATAAGGAAATTTGGTTGAGACTGGCATCTAGAGTAGCCAAACGTAATATAGCGAGAGCCTGGGGTGGTACAGCCACCCCTCAGGTAATAGATTGGAAGCTCGACCTAAATTGGTGCCAGAGAGCCAAGAAAGCTATATATAAAGGCAGGGGTTGCCCCAGGAAATGGGAGAAAAAATGGGGAGATTGGGTGACTGTCCGAGAAGGGGGAGTTGAGGGGGACCTCAGGGGAGCTCTGAGAATGGAAATTAAGATTAAGGGTGGGTAGGAGGTCGCACCATAAAAGCAGCATAACGTTTTTGATGACATATTCTCTTGTACTATGCAAAATGTGTTGGATTTTTAAGTGTGTACCTTCTATGCTCCAGTGTATACACACTGTGAATCCTGTATTCTGAATTATAATAAAAAGGTTTAAAAAAAAAAAAAGTCAAGTCTTGCATTAAATAGTCATTGGTGACAGTACCACGTTTTTCCTTCTTTTCTAACCTATTGTTATTGATTTTCTTGTTTTTGAATATCCCAAGAATAGGGATCAATGACCACTGTAGTGTAACCACTGGCATTCAATATTGCATGTTTTTCTAAATGTTTAAGCACTGTCTGCAGTGTTCATCTGAAGTGACATCTCAGGAAAAGGTGTAACCCATCTATCAGTTCTGAAATCATGTTCAGCATTAGCATTCAGCAAACCCAATGCTCAGTATATCTGTATTCCCAAATTGTATCCATATAATGATGGTGCCGAAAGATTACTGCCTCCTTTTGCGTGATGGGATTTAAATGCATTATTTGCAGGTGTTATTTTGTCCTTTTGTAAGTGAAAAAATAATTCATGCATAGTTACTGTTTATAGGATTCCACCTGTATTTAATATGTGAATGCAGTTCTTTCAGTTTTGCACATTTCATGACTCCACATCATACTTTAAAAAGAGATCCTCTTCTATTAAGTGAGAGAGGGATAGATGACTGTGGTGACTGCACAGATGACCTCAGTATCCAATTCCTTCATGAGCCAAGAGAACAAGTATCTGCTGTATGTATATATTTTGAATTATGCAGTGATATAATTTCCCTTTTCATTTTAATTTGTAGATGCATCTAATGTTTTGGTGATTGGTACCGAAAATCACGCAAAGGAAACAGATCCTGGACTTATTTTCTTTTTCAGGTATAGTTTAAACCCTCTGTTTTTAGTCCATTTGCATACTTTTATAAAGGAACGTGAAAGGTTAACAGCATAACTTTCAAGATTTGAAGGAACCGCAAATTGGTGTCACTAGGGATTAAAATGTGCACCTTATAAACAAAAAACAAGGAGTTAATAGTGGTCTTTTTCTACCTTAATCAAATTTATTAAACATTTTCATTAATGCTCTGTAAAAGGAACACAGAATAGTACAAATTGTTACCTGTCAGATTTGAGAAAGCAACAACAAAATTAAGAAGTAATTCAGCAATTCTGAAGGTGTTAAATGCCCACATCCGTATCCACAGAGTATTAAATCTATTGGGTGTGACGGCCTGTGTTCATACACTGCAAGGACGTGGAGTACTTAATTCCAACAAATTTACCAACAGTAACTAGCTCCAAAATGTAGAAGGTAATGAGATGTACAGGCCATAGTATGCCTAAATCAGAAGTCCGGCGGAAACATTCTCATCGAATTAGACTGTACTCGGTCGGAACGCTGATGAGATTACCTTCAACATCTTGGAGCTAGTTACTATTGGTAAATTTGTTGGATTTAAGTTCTCCACGTCCTTGTGGTGTATGAACACAGGCCATCACACCTAATGGATTTAATACTCTGTGGATACAGACGTGGGCATTTGACACCTTGAGAATTGTTGAATTTCGGCCTTGATAAAGTCACATTGTGACGAAACACGCGTTGGCTGTCAAGTATGAACCAACTTTATTGAAGAACTATACTGAAAACATGAATGGAATTGTAAATGTAAAATATGTCAATATGAATGGAATTGGAAATTTGAAATAAAGTGAACACTTGACACCACAGAACGGATCTGGTTGATATACCTTTGAACTCTGGACTCTTTTCGACTGTATTTGTGTGCGTTGGTTGTAATATGTAAAAGTATTGTACATCAAAGGACACATATCTCTACCCGTAGGTGGGCAGTGTATTCAATCATATGGCACCACTGACAGAATTTTCAGACATACACTTATCTGCTGTGAATACTCAGGGACAGTTATGGGCGGTGCATGTTTTCGCCATTACCACCCGTTAGGACAAAATTAAGAAGTAATGTTGAATCTAGAGAGACAGAAGGTGTACCATGGTAGAAAGAAAAAACATTTGCAAAACCAATAGGTATTGCCTTTATAATGCAAGTGCCGATAAATTGGCCTTGCCAATGTTTGTAAAGTGTTGTTAAAAAAAAAAAAAAAAAAAAAGACATTTCAAATACTGAAGGAAAAGCTAACATATCTTCTGGTATCTGATAACTATACATTGATTCCAACATGTTCAGTCTTTATAAATGGCATGGTTTACTTTTCAAATAATTTTCTCTCAAACTCTGCACATAATCTAAAACAATAAGGAAATGCCACAATGTAAAGGGAAATGCTTGCCAAGGCCTAATATATTTTCTTCAGGATTCAATTGTTTGGTCCCCTGTAGTAGCCAAGCAGCCAGATTTATGGTCCTCCAGGAGAAATGTGAAGTTTAGTACACCTTCTTCCTCACACACAGCTGTGTGAGTGTAGCAGATGGGCTTTTCCCCCAGCTCTACAAAGCTTGTGCTTTCATGCAATATGTGGAATGTAGGAGATAAAACTAAAACAACCCATGAAGTCTGTTCTTCAGCTGTACTCCGGCAAAAGTCATTGTTGCTGCTATGCTTTTATAGACAAGCTAGAAGGTTTGTAGAGCAACACAGTGTGCGGGGACTGTGTGTGGGGGGGGAGCAGAACACATAGGAGGGAGATAATGCAACTCATGCACTCTCATGGAGCGCTGAATGTAAAAGAAAAAAGTACTCCCCTCTAATTGTAAACAGTGTAAGGATACAAATTAGCCTATCAAAAGGGACATTAGAATGGACAAACAGAATAAGAAGTAAGCAAATGAGTGACAAGTCATAATAGGTCTTATGCAACCAAACAGCTTGTGTGGTCTGGTTTGTGAGACCTAAAAATAAAAGCTTAGGTAAAGCATTTAGGGAGAGCGAAAACCTTTCAAAATGTTGAAGTAATATGGCCTAAATCTATATTAGTTCAAACAGCATTCATATAATTCGCACCTTTTCAGCTTCTCAATAAATAGTCTATTTTCAAATTATGGTATCATGCCTAGATTTAGAAAATATAAGACCAATTTCAGTAGGCACTTCTGTGTTATGAATGTTGTAGAGATGCTGAAAAGAAACCACTAATGTTACATGAATAAATACACATTTCAGGTCACAAAGGTGCCTTTCTACTGTCTTTTTTTCACAGTGTAATTGCCATTTAACTTCTGGTTTATCCCTATCTCAGACTGCCTGCTGCAGTTTGCTGAAGCAGCTGTTCTTACAAATAGTGATAGTGAGTCCCTTGAGTTTTTGTAGCAGTATAACACATCGTATAGAGGAGACGTTTAACAGAAGTGACTTCTTATTCACACTCTGCTGCTTACTAGCCTCTGCTTTACGGTGTTCATTGTTCCGTTATGCTTAGAAGTATAGTGCCTTCACCTCTAACCATTAGCAAATAAGCTCTGGCCTTCTGGACTAGGCTTCGCAATAGTACAAACACAAAAGTTTTGTTTCCTATCCAGAACATCGGTCTGCTGTAGACTTTGTGCTTTTGATCCATGTATACATGCCACACTATATTCCATAAGCGCTGATGTACTTTAAAATTAATATGTTTCTGTCTTATGTAAATATAGGGAAGGCGCTGCCATATTTTGGAATGTGGAAGATAAAACTGTAAGTATAAAAATATTGTGAATCTGATATCTGTCTCTGGAAAGTTACATGCTGAAATTTGATCAATTTTATGTGCATCTGTGACTGTTTCACTGTGTTGTCTATAATTGTCACTTCTTAATGGTTAAATAAATGTGACCTGAAAGAATACTTTAAAGTAAGCTCTGTTACTTAAACATGTTTTCACATATGGCAAATGAATATATGAAGACTATTTTATTGTAAGAAACATTACCATCAGTACAAATATTTTATATTGTTGAATTTCCACTCTAAAGAATCTGATGTTAGTACTCTTGTCATGGTACAACTTGTAAAACTGTAATGTTGCACAGTAATGCTGCACCTGATTCCTTGTGTGGCAGTTTTTAAGGATGTGTTGTATGCATTTAGTTACAAGATCAGTATTATTAATGGAAGACACAAAGGAGGAAGGGGCAGGTAAAGCCTCAATAACAAGAATATTGTCTTATTGCAGCAGTGTTTTTTCACAATAACTAGAAGTACTGAAAACATTTAATATAATTAGCATTAAAAGATATACCTGGCTCACACTAAACCCAAACCAGTATTGGAGCACTCTTCAAATTGTGCTAGTAATTTGAACTGAGCTATTCAGATACATTCAACCCAAACAGAAATATTGCAAAAGCTAGTTGATGTTCTATGGTTGTTCACAGTACGAAAGTGTATAGAATATTACTGGACAAATCTTGGAAAATAATTAAGAAGTATAATAATGATATGGTATATTCAGATGAATCTACATTTAATTGCTAAAGATATGTGGCAGAAGTAAAACACTTCCAAAAAAACAAGTGGGATCTGTAAAGAAATGTAATTACTCATGTTACAAACCTCCAGCAGAATCGCTTTTAAGGCTTATGTTTTAAAAGGGTCACCCTCCAATATTGTGACCTGCTGCTGAGCAACATAGCCATTGAGAAAAAAGCTTGGCAAAGTTGATGATCTTTTTAGGCCTTTCCCAGGCTTGTCCATCAGTGAAGTGATGGTGGAGCTAGGCATAATTGCTATGGATCTAAAACATGATAAAATGTTCCAAACTGTAAGTGTGAAAACACAAAGTCTCAGCATGCTCTTGCAAAGCTTAGCTATTTGGAGCATATGATTAATATTGGAGCATACAACCATAAACATTGAGGAAAGAAGATTTAGGCACTGACAAGTATATAAATTAAATAATGAACTAAAAACCCCAATGATAGTGCAAAATGAATCCTTGCATGTAGCTCTTAAACCCGTACAACTGAAATAGGAATAGGAAAACAAACTGTTCTGTAAATTGTTATAGAACAGGCTCCCTTAGTTATAGTCTAAAACAGATATTTAAAGGAACAGATGTTCCTTAAAGAAAACTTTTCTTCGGTTTCATCTTGGAGAAATATTCAGGTTAATTAATAGGAATATATCAAAATAATCCAGCAGTTGAATTAAACTGTATTGTTTTAATATACTTTGCATGACAATTTGTCAAGTTGATCAAGGTTCAGAGTTCACTGAAAGACTTACTTCATAGGTAAATGTAGTTTTAGAGTTGTATTGCTCAAGCATTTGTTGATATTAGGGAAATCATTGTTGATCTCCCGGATAGCGAGGCTACTACCACCTCTTTTTCTCTCTCTCTATCTCTCTCTCTCTCTATATCAGGCCTTGAAAAATTATATAAATGTTACTAGACCTGCAGGTCGAGCAACTTGAATAATCTTCTCGACCTAACTATAATGTGCTTGACCCGTAAACGGGTCTCAAATTGTGTGATCCAGGCAAATATTTTAGTTTACATTCACCTTTTTCTTCAATGTCGCAATATGAGTGCACCTTCAAATAAGAGAGCTAGCATTTCTGCTATACAAAAAACCCTCTTTTGTTTGATTAAATAGACAAAATGTTGGCTCCATAAATAAGAATCCAGCCCTCAGATAGGGGACAGATGATACATGACTTGCCTCTTAGTTTACTAATAGCATTGCCGTCAGGGCAGGAGTGTTTCAGTTTTAATAAATATATCACTATAGCATGATGTGGCAGCACACTGTCATTTGCAGACAGTGAATATCCAAGAAATTGCCATAAAAATATTCCACTAACTTGCAGCTATACTGATAAAACTATATAGTGTATTAACAATAATGTGTGAAAATTGGGTTTCAGAATACATATTTATAATTTGCAAATCACCAAGCAAAGAGTTGTGATTTGCTTTCATCCTTTTAAAATATTTTTTCAAAAAATTGGGCTATCATAACTACTGAAAGATATTTTTAAATGTTTGCACAGGTAACTTCTAAATAATTCTTTGTACAGCAGGTCAGAGAGTTCACCTTACAAAATCCTGGAACTCTGCAGTCAGAAGGAAAATTAATTGTAAGCCAAACTGACTTTTGCCCTCTGTCTCTGAACACAGAGCTAATGTGACAAGATCACAAGATTTAAAGGCATCTTTATTGCTCCTGCACCTTCTTACTGAACAGAACATCTGTTCTTTGTCAACTCGCCAGAAGAGGCAAGTAGGTCCTAAAAATAGCTTAACCTGATAAAATGTGACTCACCATATAGTTATAGTTACAACCTAGTTTCTATATAAAAAGCAATTATTTACTTGCCTATATCTTTTGCGTCACCTGACAAATCTTCCAGAAACTTTCCAAAACAATTTGCCAGTTCCGTCCACTGCTGCCTTGAAAGTTTTGGGGTGATCTGTCTGGAAGAGGGGCGTGGGGGGTGAGAAAATAGGAGGATCCCAAAACACATTTTTCCCATAAATTTTTCCTTCGGGATTTTGAACAGCGATAACGCAAAAACTACTAGACAGAATTACCCCAAATTTGACATGAAGGTAGGTCCTGGTCCAGAAAGAGTGTTTTTTGTTGTTTTGGTGTAATTCCATTCAGTAGTTTTTGAGAAATTAAGGGGAAAACGAATTTGTATATCGAGTGACGCAAAGGATTTGCGACCCCTAACGATCTCATGATGAGATCTGATTGGCTGATAACACTTCAGCAAAAGAAGCTGTTGAAGTGTTGTTAGCTGTCTTGGAACTCTGCTTCAGCTGAGTCCCAAAATAAAAGTTTTAAAAAAAGGGGGCCAGGGTCGAGCACCCTGACCCTTTAGCTTTGATGGTGGGGTCCCAAAGTGACCCAGAGGGCTAAAAAGCATTGTTTTTTTTTTGGGGGGCAGGGGATTTTACAAGCAGAGACTTGGTGGATCTGCTAATCCACTTGTAAATTATTATTTTTTTTTAAAAAGAAGTGCAGTCTCCCGCGCTTCTTATTTAATGCCTCCAGGCAGGCCAAGTACTCAGGGCTTTTTTAAAAAAAAGAAGCTGGGGGGCCTCCGATGGGGATTATTTTTTGGGATGTGAGGGAGGGGCCTGTGACCCCCACCCCTCTACCCTGGGGACCTCCCTGGGGCAATCTCGTAATTAAGGCCCCCGCTGCCCACCACCCCTGGGACAACACGTTACATGGAGCAGGGGATGTGTTTTCCACCCCCCCCCCCCCACCACCACCACCCCCTGGGGCAACACTATATTTGGATTGGGGGAACTTCGAGGTCCCTCCCCCAGCTGCCCTGAGGACTAGCCCACCCCCATTCAAATATCTCATTCTAAGTTTATCAGACATCAAAGCCTAAAAAACTCTATTTCTCTCCCTCTGTTTTTTTTTCTTTCTCTCTTCCAATCAATTCTTCCACTCACAGTCCCCCTCAGACAATCACACACTCACTCACAGACCCACTAGGACACTTATGCACCCACTCACAGACCCACTCAGACACTCATGCACTCACTCATAGCCCCAGTCAGACCTTCATGCACCCACTCCAACCCACTCAGACAGTTATGCACCCAATCACACACCCACTCAGATGTCACACACTCACTCACAGACCCACTGACACCCTGATGCATCCATTCACAGACCCGCACACACACTGACACTTCCAGTAAAACACTGATGTATGCATTTTCACAGACGGACAATCTGACAGCCACTCTCACCCTCCGATACACCTTCTCACACCTATTTTCACATCCAGAGAAGCCCTGGCCAGCTTCTGCTGTGCATGGCCAAAGCATTAGGGTTAGGAGTTGTTGGTCACAGAGTGTGGCTGCAGCCCAAGTCTTGTGGGCAATCTCCCCTGCTCTCGGGTGAAGGCTGTGCTTGGTACAAGGTTGGGTCCCACTACTAAGTGTGCAAAGGACGTCCTGCTTACCAATGTTTTGACTCTGAACAGAAGTATCTAAATGGATGAAGAAACAAGATGCATCACTTATAACTCAAATTAACTGATGATCATTCTGCAGGGAGAAGGCATCTTTAGGTACATCTAGACTGGCACAAACTGGTACTTTACCTCAGATCAAGTATAGAATTAGACAGATAGTAAGTCTGCCTGTAGTGTAAGTAGTCATTCGTACTTGAATTCCTTTTGCAACGATGTATTTGAAAACTAGGAAATTTAGTTTGAAGTCAAGAGGTTGTGATGACTGAGTTTGCTGTACACAGTCTTCTTTGCCTGCTGAAGGAGAAAAGCAGACTATCTCCAGGATTTAACTCATAACACGTGGCCTGGTGTGTTCAGGAGCAGCCGCTGAGCTTGAAAAAGTCTGGAAGTAAATGGACTTCTACCAGATGTGTGGGGGAAATTATGTGATATAGATCGCTGGGTCCTACTATGGACATTTTTCCAGAGGATTGGCCTGCTGCTAAATTTAGAAGGACCTGGAACAGAGGAATCCTGTATTCACTGAGAAGAATCTTA